>NW_027648934.1:0-23193 GCF_965637545.1 Phallusia mammillata
GTTTCGCGCTGCACTGAGCCCCCAGCAAACAGAAGTTGTACAGGTGAGGCTCTGGTTGGCCTAAATATATGTTTAGGCATCGCTTCTCGGCTCTTTAGAGCTAAGATCAAGTGTAGTATCTGTTCTTCTCAGTTTAATACCTGGGACGCAAGCGATTCGCTTGCATGTCTTTGTATTAACCTGATTTTTGGACAGGGGGTATGGTGCCGAGGCTTGCCTCGCCCTGCCCACGGGTTGTCCTGGTATTGCACTACCTCCAGGCACGGCCCACATTCCCACTTTGGTGGGAAAATCAAGCAATTCATCCCAGTTCTTCGTCGTATATTGTTGTAAACCCTCTTTTCTCACCTCGTAGCCAACATTTTCATGCGCTAAAACCGTCGCAAGCCTGCTGTTCTAATTACTACGTACCGTACCACCCGCCGATTGGGAAACAATCGGGCGTAGAGAAAACGTCCGATTACGTCGGCGTTTTCACAACAAACGCTAAAAAAGTATAGATGAAGAGGGTCGATCTTGAAGTTAACCAAATCATACTTACCTGACGGGGGCCTTCACCGTGATCAGGCCGGCGGTGGGCCCAAGGCGAGGCTTAGCCATTGCACTTTGGCCTAGCTGACCCTTGCGATTACCCCAAATGTGGGTAACTCGGCCGTACAATTTCTGTTAGTGGGGTCTGCGTTCGCGCTAACCCCGTATTATTCTTAATCAATCAATCGCTTGTTCTCTCTGGTCAGTTTGCTTCCTGCTGCTCTTCGCGCTTTCTCTCCCAGACAGGCGTAATTGCCGACCCGGGGAGCGTCGCATCGCCATAGCAATGTGTCTGCAACGCATAGCTACGTATCTGATTGAATGTATATCAGAAAAATATTATTGCCATGCACCTGGTGACGTCATATATTCGTAAATATAATTTGAATTAGAACACAACAAAGCTGTCATGGCTATAGTGCCAGGGGAGTCGAATGACGACTGCTACTCGATCGTTTTGGTCCTCGGAAAAACGTTTCGCGCTGCACTGAGCCCCCAGCAAACAGAAGTTGTACAGGTGAGGCTCTGGTTGGCCTAAATATATGTTTAGGCATCGCTTCTCGGCTCTTTAGAGCTAAGATCAAGTGTAGTATCTGTTCTTCTCAGTTTAATACCTGGGACGCAAGCGATTCGCTTGCATGTCTTTGTATTAACCTGATTTTTGGACAGGGGGTATGGTGCCGAGGCTTGCCTCGCCCTGCCCACGGGTTGTCCTGGTATTGCACTACCTCCAGGCACGGCCCACATTCCCACTTTGGTGGGAAAATCAAGCAATTCATCCCAGTTCTTCGTCGTATATTGTTGTAAACCCTCTTTTCTCACCTCGTAGCCAACATTTTCATGCGCTAAAACCGTCGCAAGCCTGCTGTTCTAATTACTACGTACCGTACCACCCGCCGATTGGGAAACAATCGGGCGTAGAGAAAACGTCCGATTACGTCGGCGTTTTCACAACAAACGCTAAAAAAGTATAGATGAAGAGGGTCGATCTTGAAGTTAACCAAATCATACTTACCTGACGGGGGCCTTCACCGTGATCAGGCCGGCGGTGGGCCCAAGGCGAGGCTTAGCCATTGCACTTTGGCCTAGCTGACCCTTGCGATTACCCCAAATGTGGGTAACTCGGCCGTACAATTTCTGTTAGTGGGGTCTGCGTTCGCGCTAACCCCGTATTATTCTTAATCAATCAATCGCTTGTTCTCTCTGGTCAGTTTGCTTCCTGCTGCTCTTCGCGCTTTCTCTCCCAGACAGGCGTAATTGCCGACCCGGGGAGCGTCGCATCGCCATAGCAATGTGTCTGCAACGCATAGCTACGTATCTGATTGAATGTATATCAGAAAAATATTATTGCCATGCACCTGGTGACGTCATATATTCGTAAATATAATTTGAATTAGAACACAACAAAGCTGTCATGGCTATAGTGCCAGGGGAGTCGAATGACGACTGCTACTCGATCGTTTTGGTCCTCGGAAAAACGTTTCGCGCTGCACTGAGCCCCCAGCAAACAGAAGTTGTACAGGTGAGGCTCTGGTTGGCCTAAATATATGTTTAGGCATCGCTTCTCGGCTCTTTAGAGCTAAGATCAAGTGTAGTATCTGTTCTTCTCAGTTTAATACCTGGGACGCAAGCGATTCGCTTGCATGTCTTTGTATTAACCTGATTTTTGGACAGGGGGTATGGTGCCGAGGCTTGCCTCGCCCTGCCCACGGGTTGTCCTGGTATTGCACTACCTCCAGGCACGGCCCACATTCCCACTTTGGTGGGAAAATCAAGCAATTCATCCCAGTTCTTCGTCGTATATTGTTGTAAACCCTCTTTTCTCACCTCGTAGCCAACATTTTCATGCGCTAAAACCGTCGCAAGCCTGCTGTTCTAATTACTACGTACCGTACCACCCGCCGATTGGGAAACAATCGGGCGTAGAGAAAACGTCCGATTACGTCGGCGTTTTCACAACAAACGCTAAAAAAGTATAGATGAAGAGGGTCGATCTTGAAGTTAACCAAATCATACTTACCTGACGGGGGCCTTCACCGTGATCAGGCCGGCGGTGGGCCCAAGGCGAGGCTTAGCCATTGCACTTTGGCCTAGCTGACCCTTGCGATTACCCCAAATGTGGGTAACTCGGCCGTACAATTTCTGTTAGTGGGGTCTGCGTTCGCGCTAACCCCGTATTATTCTTAATCAATCAATCGCTTGTTCTCTCTGGTCAGTTTGCTTCCTGCTGCTCTTCGCGCTTTCTCTCCCAGACAGGCGTAATTGCCGACCCGGGGAGCGTCGCATCGCCATAGCAATGTGTCTGCAACGCATAGCTACGTATCTGATTGAATGTATATCAGAAAAATATTATTGCCATGCACCTGGTGACGTCATATATTCGTAAATATAATTTGAATTAGAACACAACAAAGCTGTCATGGCTATAGTGCCAGGGGAGTCGAATGACGACTGCTACTCGATCGTTTTGGTCCTCGGAAAAACGTTTCGCGCTGCACTGAGCCCCCAGCAAACAGAAGTTGTACAGGTGAGGCTCTGGTTGGCCTAAATATATGTTTAGGCATCGCTTCTCGGCTCTTTAGAGCTAAGATCAAGTGTAGTATCTGTTCTTCTCAGTTTAATACCTGGGACGCAAGCGATTCGCTTGCATGTCTTTGTATTAACCTGATTTTTGGACAGGGGGTATGGTGCCGAGGCTTGCCTCGCCCTGCCCACGGGTTGTCCTGGTATTGCACTACCTCCAGGCACGGCCCACATTCCCACTTTGGTGGGAAAATCAAGCAATTCATCCCAGTTCTTCGTCGTATATTGTTGTAAACCCTCTTTTCTCACCTCGTAGCCAACATTTTCATGCGCTAAAACCGTCGCAAGCCTGCTGTTCTAATTACTACGTACCGTACCACCCGCCGATTGGGAAACAATCGGGCGTAGAGAAAACGTCCGATTACGTCGGCGTTTTCACAACAAACGCTAAAAAAGTATAGATGAAGAGGGTCGATCTTGAAGTTAACCAAATCATACTTACCTGACGGGGGCCTTCACCGTGATCAGGCCGGCGGTGGGCCCAAGGCGAGGCTTAGCCATTGCACTTTGGCCTAGCTGACCCTTGCGATTACCCCAAATGTGGGTAACTCGGCCGTACAATTTCTGTTAGTGGGGTCTGCGTTCGCGCTAACCCCGTATTATTCTTAATCAATCAATCGCTTGTTCTCTCTGGTCAGTTTGCTTCCTGCTGCTCTTCGCGCTTTCTCTCCCAGACAGGCGTAATTGCCGACCCGGGGAGCGTCGCATCGCCATAGCAATGTGTCTGCAACGCATAGCTACGTATCTGATTGAATGTATATCAGAAAAATATTATTGCCATGCACCTGGTGACGTCATATATTCGTAAATATAATTTGAATTAGAACACAACAAAGCTGTCATGGCTATAGTGCCAGGGGAGTCGAATGACGACTGCTACTCGATCGTTTTGGTCCTCGGAAAAACGTTTCGCGCTGCACTGAGCCCCCAGCAAACAGAAGTTGTACAGGTGAGGCTCTGGTTGGCCTAAATATATGTTTAGGCATCGCTTCTCGGCTCTTTAGAGCTAAGATCAAGTGTAGTATCTGTTCTTCTCAGTTTAATACCTGGGACGCAAGCGATTCGCTTGCATGTCTTTGTATTAACCTGATTTTTGGACAGGGGGTATGGTGCCGAGGCTTGCCTCGCCCTGCCCACGGGTTGTCCTGGTATTGCACTACCTCCAGGCACGGCCCACATTCCCACTTTGGTGGGAAAATCAAGCAATTCATCCCAGTTCTTCGTCGTATATTGTTGTAAACCCTCTTTTCTCACCTCGTAGCCAACATTTTCATGCGCTAAAACCGTCGCAAGCCTGCTGTTCTAATTACTACGTACCGTACCACCCGCCGATTGGGAAACAATCGGGCGTAGAGAAAACGTCCGATTACGTCGGCGTTTTCACAACAAACGCTAAAAAAGTATAGATGAAGAGGGTCGATCTTGAAGTTAACCAAATCATACTTACCTGACGGGGGCCTTCACCGTGATCAGGCCGGCGGTGGGCCCAAGGCGAGGCTTAGCCATTGCACTTTGGCCTAGCTGACCCTTGCGATTACCCCAAATGTGGGTAACTCGGCCGTACAATTTCTGTTAGTGGGGTCTGCGTTCGCGCTAACCCCGTATTATTCTTAATCAATCAATCGCTTGTTCTCTCTGGTCAGTTTGCTTCCTGCTGCTCTTCGCGCTTTCTCTCCCAGACAGGCGTAATTGCCGACCCGGGGAGCGTCGCATCGCCATAGCAATGTGTCTGCAACGCATAGCTACGTATCTGATTGAATGTATATCAGAAAAATATTATTGCCATGCACCTGGTGACGTCATATATTCGTAAATATAATTTGAATTAGAACACAACAAAGCTGTCATGGCTATAGTGCCAGGGGAGTCGAATGACGACTGCTACTCGATCGTTTTGGTCCTCGGAAAAACGTTTCGCGCTGCACTGAGCCCCCAGCAAACAGAAGTTGTACAGGTGAGGCTCTGGTTGGCCTAAATATATGTTTAGGCATCGCTTCTCGGCTCTTTAGAGCTAAGATCAAGTGTAGTATCTGTTCTTCTCAGTTTAATACCTGGGACGCAAGCGATTCGCTTGCATGTCTTTGTATTAACCTGATTTTTGGACAGGGGGTATGGTGCCGAGGCTTGCCTCGCCCTGCCCACGGGTTGTCCTGGTATTGCACTACCTCCAGGCACGGCCCACATTCCCACTTTGGTGGGAAAATCAAGCAATTCATCCCAGTTCTTCGTCGTATATTGTTGTAAACCCTCTTTTCTCACCTCGTAGCCAACATTTTCATGCGCTAAAACCGTCGCAAGCCTGCTGTTCTAATTACTACGTACCGTACCACCCGCCGATTGGGAAACAATCGGGCGTAGAGAAAACGTCCGATTACGTCGGCGTTTTCACAACAAACGCTAAAAAAGTATAGATGAAGAGGGTCGATCTTGAAGTTAACCAAATCATACTTACCTGACGGGGGCCTTCACCGTGATCAGGCCGGCGGTGGGCCCAAGGCGAGGCTTAGCCATTGCACTTTGGCCTAGCTGACCCTTGCGATTACCCCAAATGTGGGTAACTCGGCCGTACAATTTCTGTTAGTGGGGTCTGCGTTCGCGCTAACCCCGTATTATTCTTAATCAATCAATCGCTTGTTCTCTCTGGTCAGTTTGCTTCCTGCTGCTCTTCGCGCTTTCTCTCCCAGACAGGCGTAATTGCCGACCCGGGGAGCGTCGCATCGCCATAGCAATGTGTCTGCAACGCATAGCTACGTATCTGATTGAATGTATATCAGAAAAATATTATTGCCATGCACCTGGTGACGTCATATATTCGTAAATATAATTTGAATTAGAACACAACAAAGCTGTCATGGCTATAGTGCCAGGGGAGTCGAATGACGACTGCTACTCGATCGTTTTGGTCCTCGGAAAAACGTTTCGCGCTGCACTGAGCCCCCAGCAAACAGAAGTTGTACAGGTGAGGCTCTGGTTGGCCTAAATATATGTTTAGGCATCGCTTCTCGGCTCTTTAGAGCTAAGATCAAGTGTAGTATCTGTTCTTCTCAGTTTAATACCTGGGACGCAAGCGATTCGCTTGCATGTCTTTGTATTAACCTGATTTTTGGACAGGGGGTATGGTGCCGAGGCTTGCCTCGCCCTGCCCACGGGTTGTCCTGGTATTGCACTACCTCCAGGCACGGCCCACATTCCCACTTTGGTGGGAAAATCAAGCAATTCATCCCAGTTCTTCGTCGTATATTGTTGTAAACCCTCTTTTCTCACCTCGTAGCCAACATTTTCATGCGCTAAAACCGTCGCAAGCCTGCTGTTCTAATTACTACGTACCGTACCACCCGCCGATTGGGAAACAATCGGGCGTAGAGAAAACGTCCGATTACGTCGGCGTTTTCACAACAAACGCTAAAAAAGTATAGATGAAGAGGGTCGATCTTGAAGTTAACCAAATCATACTTACCTGACGGGGGCCTTCACCGTGATCAGGCCGGCGGTGGGCCCAAGGCGAGGCTTAGCCATTGCACTTTGGCCTAGCTGACCCTTGCGATTACCCCAAATGTGGGTAACTCGGCCGTACAATTTCTGTTAGTGGGGTCTGCGTTCGCGCTAACCCCGTATTATTCTTAATCAATCAATCGCTTGTTCTCTCTGGTCAGTTTGCTTCCTGCTGCTCTTCGCGCTTTCTCTCCCAGACAGGCGTAATTGCCGACCCGGGGAGCGTCGCATCGCCATAGCAATGTGTCTGCAACGCATAGCTACGTATCTGATTGAATGTATATCAGAAAAATATTATTGCCATGCACCTGGTGACGTCATATATTCGTAAATATAATTTGAATTAGAACACAACAAAGCTGTCATGGCTATAGTGCCAGGGGAGTCGAATGACGACTGCTACTCGATCGTTTTGGTCCTCGGAAAAACGTTTCGCGCTGCACTGAGCCCCCAGCAAACAGAAGTTGTACAGGTGAGGCTCTGGTTGGCCTAAATATATGTTTAGGCATCGCTTCTCGGCTCTTTAGAGCTAAGATCAAGTGTAGTATCTGTTCTTCTCAGTTTAATACCTGGGACGCAAGCGATTCGCTTGCATGTCTTTGTATTAACCTGATTTTTGGACAGGGGGTATGGTGCCGAGGCTTGCCTCGCCCTGCCCACGGGTTGTCCTGGTATTGCACTACCTCCAGGCACGGCCCACATTCCCACTTTGGTGGGAAAATCAAGCAATTCATCCCAGTTCTTCGTCGTATATTGTTGTAAACCCTCTTTTCTCACCTCGTAGCCAACATTTTCATGCGCTAAAACCGTCGCAAGCCTGCTGTTCTAATTACTACGTACCGTACCACCCGCCGATTGGGAAACAATCGGGCGTAGAGAAAACGTCCGATTACGTCGGCGTTTTCACAACAAACGCTAAAAAAGTATAGATGAAGAGGGTCGATCTTGAAGTTAACCAAATCATACTTACCTGACGGGGGCCTTCACCGTGATCAGGCCGGCGGTGGGCCCAAGGCGAGGCTTAGCCATTGCACTTTGGCCTAGCTGACCCTTGCGATTACCCCAAATGTGGGTAACTCGGCCGTACAATTTCTGTTAGTGGGGTCTGCGTTCGCGCTAACCCCGTATTATTCTTAATCAATCAATCGCTTGTTCTCTCTGGTCAGTTTGCTTCCTGCTGCTCTTCGCGCTTTCTCTCCCAGACAGGCGTAATTGCCGACCCGGGGAGCGTCGCATCGCCATAGCAATGTGTCTGCAACGCATAGCTACGTATCTGATTGAATGTATATCAGAAAAATATTATTGCCATGCACCTGGTGACGTCATATATTCGTAAATATAATTTGAATTAGAACACAACAAAGCTGTCATGGCTATAGTGCCAGGGGAGTCGAATGACGACTGCTACTCGATCGTTTTGGTCCTCGGAAAAACGTTTCGCGCTGCACTGAGCCCCCAGCAAACAGAAGTTGTACAGGTGAGGCTCTGGTTGGCCTAAATATATGTTTAGGCATCGCTTCTCGGCTCTTTAGAGCTAAGATCAAGTGTAGTATCTGTTCTTCTCAGTTTAATACCTGGGACGCAAGCGATTCGCTTGCATGTCTTTGTATTAACCTGATTTTTGGACAGGGGGTATGGTGCCGAGGCTTGCCTCGCCCTGCCCACGGGTTGTCCTGGTATTGCACTACCTCCAGGCACGGCCCATATTCCCACTTTGGTGGGAAAATCAAGCAATTCATCCCAGTTCTTCGTCGTATATTGTTGTAAACCCTCTTTTCTCACCTCGTAGCCAACATTTTCATGCGCTAAAACCGTCGCAAGCCTGCTGTTCTAATTACTACGTACCGTACCACCCGCCGATTGGGAAACAATCGGGCGTAGAGAAAACGTCCGATTACGTCGGCGTTTTCACAACAAACGCTAAAAAAGTATAGATGAAGAGGGTCGATCTTGAAGTTAACCAAATCATACTTACCTGACGGGGGCCTTCACCGTGATCAGGCCGGCGGTGGGCCCAAGGCGAGGCTTAGCCATTGCACTTTGGCCTAGCTGACCCTTGCGATTACCCCAAATGTGGGTAACTCGGCCGTACAATTTCTGTTAGTGGGGTCTGCGTTCGCGCTAACCCCGTATTATTCTTAATCAATCAATCGCTTGTTCTCTCTGGTCAGTTTGCTTCCTGCTGCTCTTCGCGCTTTCTCTCCCAGACAGGCGTAATTGCCGACCCGGGGAGCGTCGCATCGCCATAGCAATGTGTCTGCAACGCATAGCTACGTATCTGATTGAATGTATATCAGAAAAATATTATTGCCATGCACCTGGTGACGTCATATATTCGTAAATATAATTTGAATTAGAACACAACAAAGCTGTCATGGCTATAGTGCCAGGGGAGTCGAATGACGACTGCTACTCGATCGTTTTGGTCCTCGGAAAAACGTTTCGCGCTGCACTGAGCCCCCAGCAAACAGAAGTTGTACAGGTGAGGCTCTGGTTGGCCTAAATATATGTTTAGGCATCGCTTCTCGGCTCTTTAGAGCTAAGATCAAGTGTAGTATCTGTTCTTCTCAGTTTAATACCTGGGACGCAAGCGATTCGCTTGCATGTCTTTGTATTAACCTGATTTTTGGACAGGGGGTATGGTGCCGAGGCTTGCCTCGCCCTGCCCACGGGTTGTCCTGGTATTGCACTACCTCCAGGCACGGCCCACATTCCCACTTTGGTGGGAAAATCAAGCAATTCATCCCAGTTCTTCGTCGTATATTGTTGTAAACCCTCTTTTCTCACCTCGTAGCCAACATTTTCATGCGCTAAAACCGTCGCAAGCCTGCTGTTCTAATTACTACGTACCGTACCACCCGCCGATTGGGAAACAATCGGGCGTAGAGAAAACGTCCGATTACGTCGGCGTTTTCACAACAAACGCTAAAAAAGTATAGATGAAGAGGGTCGATCTTGAAGTTAACCAAATCATACTTACCTGACGGGGGCCTTCACCGTGATCAGGCCGGCGGTGGGCCCAAGGCGAGGCTTAGCCATTGCACTTTGGCCTAGCTGACCCTTGCGATTACCCCAAATGTGGGTAACTCGGCCGTACAATTTCTGTTAGTGGGGTCTGCGTTCGCGCTAACCCCGTATTATTCTTAATCAATCAATCGCTTGTTCTCTCTGGTCAGTTTGCTTCCTGCTGCTCTTCGCGCTTTCTCTCCCAGACAGGCGTAATTGCCGACCCGGGGAGCGTCGCATCGCCATAGCAATGTGTCTGCAACGCATAGCTACGTATCTGATTGAATGTATATCAGAAAAATATTATTGCCATGCACCTGGTGACGTCATATATTCGTAAATATAATTTGAATTAGAACACAACAAAGCTGTCATGGCTATAGTGCCAGGGGAGTCGAATGACGACTGCTACTCGATCGTTTTGGTCCTCGGAAAAACGTTTCGCGCTGCACTGAGCCCCCAGCAAACAGAAGTTGTACAGGTGAGGCTCTGGTTGGCCTAAATATATGTTTAGGCATCGCTTCTCGGCTCTTTAGAGCTAAGATCAAGTGTAGTATCTGTTCTTCTCAGTTTAATACCTGGGACGCAAGCGATTCGCTTGCATGTCTTTGTATTAACCTGATTTTTGGACAGGGGGTATGGTGCCGAGGCTTGCCTCGCCCTGCCCACGGGTTGTCCTGGTATTGCACTACCTCCAGGCACGGCCCACATTCCCACTTTGGTGGGAAAATCAAGCAATTCATCCCAGTTCTTCGTCGTATATTGTTGTAAACCCTCTTTTCTCACCTCGTAGCCAACATTTTCATGCGCTAAAACCGTCGCAAGCCTGCTGTTCTAATTACTACGTACCGTACCACCCGCCGATTGGGAAACAATCGGGCGTAGAGAAAACGTCCGATTACGTCGGCGTTTTCACAACAAACGCTAAAAAAGTATAGATGAAGAGGGTCGATCTTGAAGTTAACCAAATCATACTTACCTGACGGGGGCCTTCACCGTGATCAGGCCGGCGGTGGGCCCAAGGCGAGGCTTAGCCATTGCACTTTGGCCTAGCTGACCCTTGCGATTACCCCAAATGTGGGTAACTCGGCCGTACAATTTCTGTTAGTGGGGTCTGCGTTCGCGCTAACCCCGTATTATTCTTAATCAATCAATCGCTTGTTCTCTCTGGTCAGTTTGCTTCCTGCTGCTCTTCGCGCTTTCTCTCCCAGACAGGCGTAATTGCCGACCCGGGGAGCGTCGCATCGCCATAGCAATGTGTCTGCAACGCATAGCTACGTATCTGATTGAATGTATATCAGAAAAATATTATTGCCATGCACCTGGTGACGTCATATATTCGTAAATATAATTTGAATTAGAACACAACAAAGCTGTCATGGCTATAGTGCCAGGGGAGTCGAATGACGACTGCTACTCGATCGTTTTGGTCCTCGGAAAAACGTTTCGCGCTGCACTGAGCCCCCAGCAAACAGAAGTTGTACAGGTGAGGCTCTGGTTGGCCTAAATATATGTTTAGGCATCGCTTCTCGGCTCTTTAGAGCTAAGATCAAGTGTAGTATCTGTTCTTCTCAGTTTAATACCTGGGACGCAAGCGATTCGCTTGCATGTCTTTGTATTAACCTGATTTTTGGACAGGGGGTATGGTGCCGAGGCTTGCCTCGCCCTGCCCACGGGTTGTCCTGGTATTGCACTACCTCCAGGCACGGCCCACATTCCCACTTTGGTGGGAAAATCAAGCAATTCATCCCAGTTCTTCGTCGTATATTGTTGTAAACCCTCTTTTCTCACCTCGTAGCCAACATTTTCATGCGCTAAAACCGTCGCAAGCCTGCTGTTCTAATTACTACGTACCGTACCACCCGCCGATTGGGAAACAATCGGGCGTAGAGAAAACGTCCGATTACGTCGGCGTTTTCACAACAAACGCTAAAAAAGTATAGATGAAGAGGGTCGATCTTGAAGTTAACCAAATCATACTTACCTGACGGGGGCCTTCACCGTGATCAGGCCGGCGGTGGGCCCAAGGCGAGGCTTAGCCATTGCACTTTGGCCTAGCTGACCCTTGCGATTACCCCAAATGTGGGTAACTCGGCCGTACAATTTCTGTTAGTGGGGTCTGCGTTCGCGCTAACCCCGTATTATTCTTAATCAATCAATCGCTTGTTCTCTCTGGTCAGTTTGCTTCCTGCTGCTCTTCGCGCTTTCTCTCCCAGACAGGCGTAATTGCCGACCCGGGGAGCGTCGCATCGCCATAGCAATGTGTCTGCAACGCATAGCTACGTATCTGATTGAATGTATATCAGAAAAATATTATTGCCATGCACCTGGTGACGTCATATATTCGTAAATATAATTTGAATTAGAACACAACAAAGCTGTCATGGCTATAGTGCCAGGGGAGTCGAATGACGACTGCTACTCGATCGTTTTGGTCCTCGGAA
This sequence comes from Phallusia mammillata, assembly GCF_965637545.1. NCBI lineage: Eukaryota > Metazoa > Chordata > Ascidiacea > Phlebobranchia > Ascidiidae > Phallusia > Phallusia mammillata. The sequence continues at coordinate 12,057 of NW_027648934.1, forward strand.
AAACGTTTCGCGCTGCACTGAGCCCCCAGCAAACAGAAGTTGTACAGGTGAGGCTCTGGTTGGCCTAAATATATGTTTAGGCATCGCTTCTCGGCTCTTTAGAGCTAAGATCAAGTGTAGTATCTGTTCTTCTCAGTTTAATACCTGGGACGCAAGCGATTCGCTTGCATGTCTTTGTATTAACCTGATTTTTGGACAGGGGGTATGGTGCCGAGGCTTGCCTCGCCCTGCCCACGGGTTGTCCTGGTATTGCACTACCTCCAGGCACGGCCCACATTCCCACTTTGGTGGGAAAATCAAGCAATTCATCCCAGTTCTTCGTCGTATATTGTTGTAAACCCTCTTTTCTCACCTCGTAGCCAACATTTTCATGCGCTAAAACCGTCGCAAGCCTGCTGTTCTAATTACTACGTACCGTACCACCCGCCGATTGGGAAACAATCGGGCGTAGAGAAAACGTCCGATTACGTCGGCGTTTTCACAACAAACGCTAAAAAAGTATAGATGAAGAGGGTCGATCTTGAAGTTAACCAAATCATACTTACCTGACGGGGGCCTTCACCGTGATCAGGCCGGCGGTGGGCCCAAGGCGAGGCTTAGCCATTGCACTTTGGCCTAGCTGACCCTTGCGATTACCCCAAATGTGGGTAACTCGGCCGTACAATTTCTGTTAGTGGGGTCTGCGTTCGCGCTAACCCCGTATTATTCTTAATCAATCAATCGCTTGTTCTCTCTGGTCAGTTTGCTTCCTGCTGCTCTTCGCGCTTTCTCTCCCAGACAGGCGTAATTGCCGACCCGGGGAGCGTCGCATCGCCATAGCAATGTGTCTGCAACGCATAGCTACGTATCTGATTGAATGTATATCAGAAAAATATTATTGCCATGCACCTGGTGACGTCATATATTCGTAAATATAATTTGAATTAGAACACAACAAAGCTGTCATGGCTATAGTGCCAGGGGAGTCGAATGACGACTGCTACTCGATCGTTTTGGTCCTCGGAAAAACGTTTCGCGCTGCACTGAGCCCCCAGCAAACAGAAGTTGTACAGGTGAGGCTCTGGTTGGCCTAAATATATGTTTAGGCATCGCTTCTCGGCTCTTTAGAGCTAAGATCAAGTGTAGTATCTGTTCTTCTCAGTTTAATACCTGGGACGCAAGCGATTCGCTTGCATGTCTTTGTATTAACCTGATTTTTGGACAGGGGGTATGGTGCCGAGGCTTGCCTCGCCCTGCCCACGGGTTGTCCTGGTATTGCACTACCTCCAGGCACGGCCCACATTCCCACTTTGGTGGGAAAATCAAGCAATTCATCCCAGTTCTTCGTCGTATATTGTTGTAAACCCTCTTTTCTCACCTCGTAGCCAACATTTTCATGCGCTAAAACCGTCGCAAGCCTGCTGTTCTAATTACTACGTACCGTACCACCCGCCGATTGGGAAACAATCGGGCGTAGAGAAAACGTCCGATTACGTCGGCGTTTTCACAACAAACGCTAAAAAAGTATAGATGAAGAGGGTCGATCTTGAAGTTAACCAAATCATACTTACCTGACGGGGGCCTTCACCGTGATCAGGCCGGCGGTGGGCCCAAGGCGAGGCTTAGCCATTGCACTTTGGCCTAGCTGACCCTTGCGATTACCCCAAATGTGGGTAACTCGGCCGTACAATTTCTGTTAGTGGGGTCTGCGTTCGCGCTAACCCCGTATTATTCTTAATCAATCAATCGCTTGTTCTCTCTGGTCAGTTTGCTTCCTGCTGCTCTTCGCGCTTTCTCTCCCAGACAGGCGTAATTGCCGACCCGGGGAGCGTCGCATCGCCATAGCAATGTGTCTGCAACGCATAGCTACGTATCTGATTGAATGTATATCAGAAAAATATTATTGCCATGCACCTGGTGACGTCATATATTCGTAAATATAATTTGAATTAGAACACAACAAAGCTGTCATGGCTATAGTGCCAGGGGAGTCGAATGACGACTGCTACTCGATCGTTTTGGTCCTCGGAAAAACGTTTCGCGCTGCACTGAGCCCCCAGCAAACAGAAGTTGTACAGGTGAGGCTCTGGTTGGCCTAAATATATGTTTAGGCATCGCTTCTCGGCTCTTTAGAGCTAAGATCAAGTGTAGTATCTGTTCTTCTCAGTTTAATACCTGGGACGCAAGCGATTCGCTTGCATGTCTTTGTATTAACCTGATTTTTGGACAGGGGGTATGGTGCCGAGGCTTGCCTCGCCCTGCCCACGGGTTGTCCTGGTATTGCACTACCTCCAGGCACGGCCCACATTCCCACTTTGGTGGGAAAATCAAGCAATTCATCCCAGTTCTTCGTCGTATATTGTTGTAAACCCTCTTTTCTCACCTCGTAGCCAACATTTTCATGTGCTAAAACCGTCGCAAGCCTGCTGTTCTAATTACTACGTACCGTACCACCCGCCGATTGGGAAACAATCGGGCGTAGAGAAAACGTCCGATTACGTCGGCGTTTTCACAACAAACGCTAAAAAAGTATAGATGAAGAGGGTCGATCTTGAAGTTAACCAAATCATACTTACCTGACGGGGGCCTTCACCGTGATCAGGCCGGCGGTGGGCCCAAGGCGAGGCTTAGCCATTGCACTTTGGCCTAGCTGACCCTTGCGATTACCCCAAATGTGGGTAACTCGGCCGTACAATTTCTGTTAGTGGGGTCTGCGTTCGCGCTAACCCCGTATTATTCTTAATCAATCAATCGCTTGTTCTCTCTGGTCAGTTTGCTTCCTGCTGCTCTTCGCGCTTTCTCTCCCAGACAGGCGTAATTGCCGACCCGGGGAGCGTCGCATCGCCATAGCAATGTGTCTGCAACGCATAGCTACGTATCTGATTGAATGTATATCAGAAAAATATTATTGCCATGCACCTGGTGACGTCATATATTCGTAAATATAATTTGAATTAGAACACAACAAAGCTGTCATGGCTATAGTGCCAGGGGAGTCGAATGACGACTGCTACTCGATCGTTTTGGTCCTCGGAAAAACGTTTCGCGCTGCACTGAGCCCCCAGCAAACAGAAGTTGTACAGGTGAGGCTCTGGTTGGCCTAAATATATGTTTAGGCATCGCTTCTCGGCTCTTTAGAGCTAAGATCAAGTGTAGTATCTGTTCTTCTCAGTTTAATACCTGGGACGCAAGCGATTCGCTTGCATGTCTTTGTATTAACCTGATTTTTGGACAGGGGGTATGGTGCCGAGGCTTGCCTCGCCCTGCCCACGGGTTGTCCTGGTATTGCACTACCTCCAGGCACGGCCCACATTCCCACTTTGGTGGGAAAATCAAGCAATTCATCCCAGTTCTTCGTCGTATATTGTTGTAAACCCTCTTTTCTCACCTCGTAGCCAACATTTTCATGCGCTAAAACCGTCGCAAGCCTGCTGTTCTAATTACTACGTACCGTACCACCCGCCGATTGGGAAACAATCGGGCGTAGAGAAAACGTCCGATTACGTCGGCGTTTTCACAACAAACGCTAAAAAAGTATAGATGAAGAGGGTCGATCTTGAAGTTAACCAAATCATACTTACCTGACGGGGGCCTTCACCGTGATCAGGCCGGCGGTGGGCCCAAGGCGAGGCTTAGCCATTGCACTTTGGCCTAGCTGACCCTTGCGATTACCCCAAATGTGGGTAACTCGGCCGTACAATTTCTGTTAGTGGGGTCTGCGTTCGCGCTAACCCCGTATTATTCTTAATCAATCAATCGCTTGTTCTCTCTGGTCAGTTTGCTTCCTGCTGCTCTTCGCGCTTTCTCTCCCAGACAGGCGTAATTGCCGACCCGGGGAGCGTCGCATCGCCATAGCAATGTGTCTGCAACGCATAGCTACGTATCTGATTGAATGTATATCAGAAAAATATTATTGCCATGCACCTGGTGACGTCATATATTCGTAAATATAATTTGAATTAGAACACAACAAAGCTGTCATGGCTATAGTGCCAGGGGAGTCGAATGACGACTGCTACTCGATCGTTTTGGTCCTCGGAAAAACGTTTCGCGCTGCACTGAGCCCCCAGCAAACAGAAGTTGTACAGGTGAGGCTCTGGTTGGCCTAAATATATGTTTAGGCATCGCTTCTCGGCTCTTTAGAGCTAAGATCAAGTGTAGTATCTGTTCTTCTCAGTTTAATACCTGGGACGCAAGCGATTCGCTTGCATGTCTTTGTATTAACCTGATTTTTGGACAGGGGGTATGGTGCCGAGGCTTGCCTCGCCCTGCCCACGGGTTGTCCTGGTATTGCACTACCTCCAGGCACGGCCCACATTCCCACTTTGGTGGGAAAATCAAGCAATTCATCCCAGTTCTTCGTCGTATATTGTTGTAAACCCTCTTTTCTCACCTCGTAGCCAACATTTTCATGCGCTAAAACCGTCGCAAGCCTGCTGTTCTAATTACTACGTACCGTACCACCCGCCGATTGGGAAACAATCGGGCGTAGAGAAAACGTCCGATTACGTCGGCGTTTTCACAACAAACGCTAAAAAAGTATAGATGAAGAGGGTCGATCTTGAAGTTAACCAAATCATACTTACCTGACGGGGGCCTTCACCGTGATCAGGCCGGCGGTGGGCCCAAGGCGAGGCTTAGCCATTGCACTTTGGCCTAGCTGACCCTTGCGATTACCCCAAATGTGGGTAACTCGGCCGTACAATTTCTGTTAGTGGGGTCTGCGTTCGCGCTAACCCCGTATTATTCTTAATCAATCAATCGCTTGTTCTCTCTGGTCAGTTTGCTTCCTGCTGCTCTTCGCGCTTTCTCTCCCAGACAGGCGTAATTGCCGACCCGGGGAGCGTCGCATCGCCATAGCAATGTGTCTGCAACGCATAGCTACGTATCTGATTGAATGTATATCAGAAAAATATTATTGCCATGCACCTGGTGACGTCATATATTCGTAAATATAATTTGAATTAGAACACAACAAAGCTGTCATGGCTATAGTGCCAGGGGAGTCGAATGACGACTGCTACTCGATCGTTTTGGTCCTCGGAAAAACGTTTCGCGCTGCACTGAGCCCCCAGCAAACAGAAGTTGTACAGGTGAGGCTCTGGTTGGCCTAAATATATGTTTAGGCATCGCTTCTCGGCTCTTTAGAGCTAAGATCAAGTGTAGTATCTGTTCTTCTCAGTTTAATACCTGGGACGCAAGCGATTCGCTTGCATGTCTTTGTATTAACCTGATTTTTGGACAGGGGGTATGGTGCCGAGGCTTGCCTCGCCCTGCCCACGGGTTGTCCTGGTATTGCACTACCTCCAGGCACGGCCCACATTCCCACTTTGGTGGGAAAATCAAGCAATTCATCCCAGTTCTTCGTCGTATATTGTTGTAAACCCTCTTTTCTCACCTCGTAGCCAACATTTTCATGCGCTAAAACCGTCGCAAGCCTGCTGTTCTAATTACTACGTACCGTACCACCCGCCGATTGGGAAACAATCGGGCGTAGAGAAAACGTCCGATTACGTCGGCGTTTTCACAACAAACGCTAAAAAAGTATAGATGAAGAGGGTCGATCTTGAAGTTAACCAAATCATACTTACCTGACGGGGGCCTTCACCGTGATCAGGCCGGCGGTGGGCCCAAGGCGAGGCTTAGCCATTGCACTTTGGCCTAGCTGACCCTTGCGATTACCCCAAATGTGGGTAACTCGGCCGTACAATTTCTGTTAGTGGGGTCTGCGTTCGCGCTAACCCCGTATTATTCTTAATCAATCAATCGCTTGTTCTCTCTGGTCAGTTTGCTTCCTGCTGCTCTTCGCGCTTTCTCTCCCAGACAGGCGTAATTGCCGACCCGGGGAGCGTCGCATCGCCATAGCAATGTGTCTGCAACGCATAGCTACGTATCTGATTGAATGTATATCAGAAAAATATTATTGCCATGCACCTGGTGACGTCATATATTCGTAAATATAATTTGAATTAGAACACAACAAAGCTGTCATGGCTATAGTGCCAGGGGAGTCGAATGACGACTGCTACTCGATCGTTTTGGTCCTCGGAAAAACGTTTCGCGCTGCACTGAGCCCCCAGCAAACAGAAGTTGTACAGGTGAGGCTCTGGTTGGCCTAAATATATGTTTAGGCATCGCTTCTCGGCTCTTTAGAGCTAAGATCAAGTGTAGTATCTGTTCTTCTCAGTTTAATACCTGGGACGCAAGCGATTCGCTTGCATGTCTTTGTATTAACCTGATTTTTGGACAGGGGGTATGGTGCCGAGGCTTGCCTCGCCCTGCCCACGGGTTGTCCTGGTATTGCACTACCTCCAGGCACGGCCCACATTCCCACTTTGGTGGGAAAATCAAGCAATTCATCCCAGTTCTTCGTCGTATATTGTTGTAAACCCTCTTTTCTCACCTCGTAGCCAACATTTTCATGCGCTAAAACCGTCGCAAGCCTGCTGTTCTAATTACTACGTACCGTACCACCCGCCGATTGGGAAACAATCGGGCGTAGAGAAAACGTCCGATTACGTCGGCGTTTTCACAACAAACGCTAAAAAAGTATAGATGAAGAGGGTCGATCTTGAAGTTAACCAAATCATACTTACCTGACGGGGGCCTTCACCGTGATCAGGCCGGCGGTGGGCCCAAGGCGAGGCTTAGCCATTGCACTTTGGCCTAGCTGACCCTTGCGATTACCCCAAATGTGGGTAACTCGGCCGTACAATTTCTGTTAGTGGGGTCTGCGTTCGCGCTAACCCCGTATTATTCTTAATCAATCAATCGCTTGTTCTCTCTGGTCAGTTTGCTTCCTGCTGCTCTTCGCGCTTTCTCTCCCAGACAGGCGTAATTGCCGACCCGGGGAGCGTCGCATCGCCATAGCAATGTGTCTGCAACGCATAGCTACGTATCTGATTGAATGTATATCAGAAAAATATTATTGCCATGCACCTGGTGACGTCATATATTCGTAAATATAATTTGAATTAGAACACAACAAAGCTGTCATGGCTATAGTGCCAGGGGAGTCGAATGACGACTGCTACTCGATCGTTTTGGTCCTCGGAAAAACGTTTCGCGCTGCACTGAGCCCCCAGCAAACAGAAGTTGTACAGGTGAGGCTCTGGTTGGCCTAAATATATGTTTAGGCATCGCTTCTCGGCTCTTTAGAGCTAAGATCAAGTGTAGTATCTGTTCTTCTCAGTTTAATACCTGGGACGCAAGCGATTCGCTTGCATGTCTTTGTATTAACCTGATTTTTGGACAGGGGGTATGGTGCCGAGGCTTGCCTCGCCCTGCCCACGGGTTGTCCTGGTATTGCACTACCTCCAGGCACGGCCCACATTCCCACTTTGGTGGGAAAATCAAGCAATTCATCCCAGTTCTTCGTCGTATATTGTTGTAAACCCTCTTTTCTCACCTCGTAGCCAACATTTTCATGCGCTAAAACCGTCGCAAGCCTGCTGTTCTAATTACTACGTACCGTACCACCCGCCGATTGGGAAACAATCGGGCGTAGAGAAAACGTCCGATTACGTCGGCGTTTTCACAACAAACGCTAAAAAAGTATAGATGAAGAGGGTCGATCTTGAAGTTAACCAAATCATACTTACCTGACGGGGGCCTTCACCGTGATCAGGCCGGCGGTGGGCCCAAGGCGAGGCTTAGCCATTGCACTTTGGCCTAGCTGACCCTTGCGATTACCCCAAATGTGGGTAACTCGGCCGTACAATTTCTGTTAGTGGGGTCTGCGTTCGCGCTAACCCCGTATTATTCTTAATCAATCAATCGCTTGTTCTCTCTGGTCAGTTTGCTTCCTGCTGCTCTTCGCGCTTTCTCTCCCAGACAGGCGTAATTGCCGACCCGGGGAGCGTCGCATCGCCATAGCAATGTGTCTGCAACGCATAGCTACGTATCTGATTGAATGTATATCAGAAAAATATTATTGCCATGCACCTGGTGACGTCATATATTCGTAAATATAATTTGAATTAGAACACAACAAAGCTGTCATGGCTATAGTGCCAGGGGAGTCGAATGACGACTGCTACTCGATCGTTTTGGTCCTCGGAAAAACGTTTCGCGCTGCACTGAGCCCCCAGCAAACAGAAGTTGTACAGGTGAGGCTCTGGTTGGCCTAAATATATGTTTAGGCATCGCTTCTCGGCTCTTTAGAGCTAAGATCAAGTGTAGTATCTGTTCTTCTCAGTTTAATACCTGGGACGCAAGCGATTCGCTTGCATGTCTTTGTATTAACCTGATTTTTGGACAGGGGGTATGGTGCCGAGGCTTGCCTCGCCCTGCCCACGGGTTGTCCTGGTATTGCACTACCTCCAGGCACGGCCCACATTCCCACTTTGGTGGGAAAATCAAGCAATTCATCCCAGTTCTTCGTCGTATATTGTTGTAAACCCTCTTTTCTCACCTCGTAGCCAACATTTTCATGCGCTAAAACCGTCGCAAGCCTGCTGTTCTAATTACTACGTACCGTACCACCCGCCGATTGGGAAACAATCGGGCGTAGAGAAAACGTCCGATTACGTCGGCGTTTTCACAACAAACGCTAAAAAAGTATAGATGAAGAGGGTCGATCTTGAAGTTAACCAAATCATACTTACCTGACGGGGGCCTTCACCGTGATCAGGCCGGCGGTGGGCCCAAGGCGAGGCTTAGCCATTGCACTTTGGCCTAGCTGACCCTTGCGATTACCCCAAATGTGGGTAACTCGGCCGTACAATTTCTGTTAGTGGGGTCTGCGTTCGCGCTAACCCCGTATTATTCTTAATCAATCAATCGCTTGTTCTCTCTGGTCAGTTTGCTTCCTGCTGCTCTTCGCGCTTTCTCTCCCAGACAGGCGTAATTGCCGACCCGGGGAGCGTCGCATCGCCATAGCAATGTGTCTGCAACGCATAGCTACGTATCTGATTGAATGTATATCAGAAAAATATTATTGCCATGCACCTGGTGACGTCATATATTCGTAAATATAATTTGAATTAGAACACAACAAAGCTGTCATGGCTATAGTGCCAGGGGAGTCGAATGACGACTGCTACTCGATCGTTTTGGTCCTCGGAAAAACGTTTCGCGCTGCACTGAGCCCCCAGCAAACAGAAGTTGTACAGGTGAGGCTCTGGTTGGCCTAAATATATGTTTAGGCATCGCTTCTCGGCTCTTTAGAGCTAAGATCAAGTGTAGTATCTGTTCTTCTCAGTTTAATACCTGGGACGCAAGCGATTCGCTTGCATGTCTTTGTATTAACCTGATTTTTGGACAGGGGGTATGGTGCCGAGGCTTGCCTCGCCCTGCCCACGGGTTGTCCTGGTATTGCACTACCTCCAGGCACGGCCCACATTCCCACTTTGGTGGGAAAATCAAGCAATTCATCCCAGTTCTTCGTCGTATATTGTTGTAAACCCTCTTTTCTCACCTCGTAGCCAACATTTTCATGCGCTAAAACCGTCGCAAGCCTGCTGTTCTAATTACTACGTACCGTACCACCCGCCGATTGGGAAACAATCGGGCGTAGAGAAAACGTCCGATTACGTCGGCGTTTTCACAACAAACGCTAAAAAAGTATAGATGAAGAGGGTCGATCTTGAAGTTAACCAAATCATACTTACCTGACGGGGGCCTTCACCGTGATCAGGCCGGCGGTGGGCCCAAGGCGAGGCTTAGCCATTGCACTTTGGCCTAGCTGACCCTTGCGATTACCCCAAATGTGGGTAACTCGGCCGTACAATTTCTGTTAGTGGGGTCTGCGTTCGCGCTAACCCCGTATTATTCTTAATCAATCAATCGCTTGTTCTCTCTGGTCAGTTTGCTTCCTGCTGCTCTTCGCGCTTTCTCTCCCAGACAGGCGTAATTGCCGACCCGGGGAGCGTCGCATCGCCATAGCAATGTGTCTGCAACGCATAGCTACGTATCTGATTGAATGTATATCAGAAAAATATTATTGCCATGCACCTGGTGACGTCATATATTCGTAAATATAATTTGAATTAGAACACAACAAAGCTGTCATGGCTATAGTGCCAGGGGAGTCGAATGACGACTGCTACTCGATCGTTTTGGTCCTCGGAAAAACGTTTCGCGCTGCACTGAGCCCCCAGCAAACAGAAGTTGTACAGGTGAGGCTCTGGTTGGCCTAAATATATGTTTAGGCATCGCTTCTCGGCTCTTTAGAGCTAAGATCAAGTGTAGTATCTGTTCTTCTCAGTTTAATACCTGGGACGCAAGCGATTCGCTTGCATGTCTTTGTATTAACCTGATTTTTGGACAGGGGGTATGGTGCCGAGGCTTGCCTCGCCCTGCCCACGGGTTGTCCTGGTATTGCACTACCTCCAGGCACGGCCCACATTCCCACTTTGGTGGGAAAATCAAGCAATTCATCCCAGTTCTTCGTCGTATATTGTTGTAAACCCTCTTTTCTCACCTCGTAGCCAACATTTTCATGCGCTAAAACCGTCGCAAGCCTGCTGTTCTAATTACTACGTACCGTACCACCCGCCGATTGGGAAACAATCGGGCGTAGAGAAAACGTCCGATTACGTCGGCGTTTTCACAACAAACGCTAAAAAAGTATAGATGAAGAGGGTCGATCTTGAAGTTAACCAAATCATACTTACCTGACGGGGGCCTTCACCGTGATCAGGCCGGCGGTGGGCCCAAGGCGAGGCTTAGCCATTGCACTTTGGCCTAGCTGACCCTTGCGATTACCCCAAATGTGGGTAACTCGGCCGTACAATTTCTGTTAGTGGGGTCTGCGTTCGCGCTAACCCCGTATTATTCTTAATCAATCAATCGCTTGTTCTCTCTGGTCAGTTTGCTTCCTGCTGCTCTTCGCGCTTTCTCTCCCAGACAGGCGTAATTGCCGACCCGGGGAGCGTCGCATCGCCATAGCAATGTGTCTGCAACGCATAGCTACGTATCTGATTGAATGTATATCAGAAAAATATTATTGCCATGCACCTGGTGACGTCATATATTCGTAAATATAATTTGAATTAGAACACAACAAAGCTGTCATGGCTATAGTGCCAGGGGAGTCGAATGACGACTGCTACTCGATCGTTTTGGTCCTCGGAAAAACGTTTCGCGCTGCACTGAGCCCCCAGCAAACAGAAGTTGTACAGGTGAGGCTCTGGTTGGCCTAAATATATGTTTAGGC
>NW_027648936.1:0-23101 GCF_965637545.1 Phallusia mammillata
TTGCATGAGTAATACAAAAGTTGCGTTCGTTCATTGGTACACCAGCCTCTTTGCTGACAGTATGGTATTGCCTTTGCTAGATTAAGTATTTGACTTCTAAATACGGTATAAATAATTATCAGATCTTTTTTGATATTTTCCTTTTGGCAAAGTTAATATGTGATCTTACATAACCAACCAATGGGCACTACAGTTTCAGTAACTGTGTTCAAACACATATCTAAGGTATTTCTTTTAACTAAACATGCAAAACACATATTGTTTAACTTTAACTACAAGCGTGCCTTACCAAATTAATGTGACTTCGTCAATTTATATCTTTGTGCTTGCCTTTAAAAACCATGTGCGAAATATATTTATTTTGAATTCATAAGGATAAATGACTCTGAATCAATAAGCAAAAGGTGCATTGTGGTCTTCATCCACCAAGCAACGAGCTGGGAGATTCTATAGTTTACATACTGTAATGTAACTGCAACGTAAGCTCATATTGAGTTTAATGAAATCCGCCTTGTTTTGCCTATGCTACTTATATTCATTAATGTGTAAGCGTAATTCTAATGGCTTTTGTGTAGCACTTATGTGAAAAGACAATTAAGGAAACGGAAATAGTTCCTAAAAATGTTATTTCCAGTTCTTAAATTACCTCCTGCACTGTTTCTATTATTATAATATATGTAACACAATTTCTGTGTAATCCCTTATTCAGCTCGTTGGGTAACTCGCGGTTAGTTAAATCGAACCGTTCTACTTCGAATGCGTATCTCATTATAAATACTGTCAGTTCTTTAGATTAACTAGCCATAATTACTAAATTACAGCAAGTTTTAACGCCTTTTCGGACAAAATAAGATGTACATTATCCACAACAGCAAAGTTAAAGTGAGCTTTTTGTAATTTCTTAAATAAGAAATATTTTGTTACTCAGTTGCAGCCCAGCGAAATGTAGTCTATAGCTTGTCGTGACAAAAACTCGTCTTACATCAGTTACAGTTAATTCAAGCATTGTGTTTAGTTGCAGTATCGATCCTTGTTTGACTTGATCAATTAATTGTTTTATCCGGAGCTGTAACCTTAGGGTATTGTGGTTGTTTGTCAGTAAATTGACAGCGCATTCTAGTCGTTGAGACCAACAGATACGTTGTTACTTTGGCTTGCAAGAGTTTCAAAGTTTTCTTTTTAAGTCAATATCTTGTGAAAAGTATTCTTGCTTATTATTTTATAAAAGATAGCAGGCTATTAATCAATACATTCTTAATTAACCGTCGTGTTTTTATTAGTGCTATTTTAATATATGCGGCTGTTTAGAATTTTTTGTTATCTTGTGGTCAGTTTGCGTGCTTTACTGCTGTAGTACGCACGAGCAAGAGAGCTGTAGGTTTATGTTTAAGTTCGCTATTGACTTTAACCGAGTCAATACATAGTATCAGGTATACCACCGTCCTTAACCGCCAAAACTCCTGCGATTTGCTTATCTCGGCACAGGACAAAGCACGCGGCTAAAGCAGGTGGACACCAGATCACAAAGTCGTATCTACATCATAATTAACAGCGACATGAAATATTACGAAGTTCAAACATGATTTGACAATGTAGTTGATTTTAGTTGCTACACATTTTAACTTCCTCGCTAGCTTTAAACCAGCAATTTGAAACCACCTTGTTTTGTAAACAACAATTGCAGAATTTGCAAGCGCTACAATACAATTAAATATGTAGGCCTACTGAAAGATAACTGTTGTTAAGGCCCAAGGACCGTCGCCCGTCGCCCGTCGACCATAATGGCTATAATTTACTTTGAAATATGTAGACGCGATTGCTTAACAGTATGAACTAAATTAGAACAATGGATAATCTGTCAACCCTGTCTAATTGTGTTTAAGCCGCACACAAGACCTAACAGCAGCAAATAACGACTATTGGTCTTTTACAAAGATATCCAATGGTTTCTAGGATACATGCCGAACTGCCATGTTCCCAGCACGCCTACATTGTTTATTGAACGACCCGGTGTCTTGATTCTGCTGTGTAATGTGGGTAAGGTAGTTTAGTACAGCTTTATCAGTAACCTGGTGTATATACTGGCAACCGTATAATGACACCATTTTTTACTTTGAGGTTTTAGCTTTTCTGTTGTAAAACCAGTACTTTACCTTACCGTTGTGTACAAGAAAAATACAAATTAATTTAAATCTAGGCGTCGTGGATGAGTTACCACGTTTGTATCCGAGAAACGGATGTTACCCAATGTGTAATTTGTTAACAAACAAGACACGAGTAGATGTCACAACCAATGTACAAACCTTTTACACCGACTTGATAGACAGTTTACATGAGGCTGCCTCTCTTAAACGCTTTACAAACATCATCAGATGAAAATATGATGAAACTGTCAGTGCTCAATGTTGATTATGTGGGTTTAAGCTTGAGATACTGGATTTGCAGTCGGCTTCTAGACAAACATATCTAGAGGTGCTAGGAGAGCGTGTGAGGCAAGTGTGTAACCTTTGGTGATAGCAACGTCTCGACGAACTATAACGCTTTTAAGCAAATGTCAAAACACCGCCCATTGTTGCCTTATTATAAACGGTATGAGTGTAGGTAGTTGGTTTTACCGTTTGCTGTACAGTTATCAACCACAGGCCCAGTTATATTACAAGAATGCAGTTTACTAAAATACAGTGACACAAGCTTTGTTCAAACAGTAACTAATCGAATCACATGAGACTTCTGCTGCGGTTGTGTTTTAGTTAAACTACTTTTAAAGTCACATTACCTACTGTGTTCTTCTGTTATCAATGTGTTCAGTCTTTCAGGCATCAGTATTAATTAAAACAAATCTGTGTTATAATTATGGAATCCAGTTTTCATAAAATCATGGAGTGGTACCGGTTGGTCGTTGACGAAAAAGCAGGTCAGTTGCATTGCTTTTGTTATGAATGTTAAATTAAAATCAAGCAGGCGTTTCTTAAGTCCACTGTATAATTCTGTTTTTATTGCCCATTTCACGATATTGAAACAATATGATATTGTAAATACTCACAAAGATGTCTTTTAAGGATACAATTAACCTGGTTTTGTCAAAATTCAAAGTTATGTCTTTTCTTTGTACTTGTAGATCCCAGAACAGAAAGCTGGCCGCTGGTATACAGTCCGTGGACACCTATAGGGACAGCAATGTTATACGTGCTATTTTGTAGTAATGTTCGCCAGTATATGGCCAAGATGCCTACCTACCACATTCGACCAGCACTTGTCACGTATAACATGATGATGGTTGCACTTTCTTGCTACATGACTTACGAGGTAAAAGTTTGGCTTGATACAAACGATCACAATGTCAATATATTTGACATGAAATAATAACATATAGTTCAAGACCATGAAAGAAAACGCTTATGCCATTAATTGGGTTGCTTAGATCTTATAAAACTTTTATAACCTTATTTTGATTTTTAACAAACATTGTTGTTTTTCACAGTTTTTCGTCACTGCTTATAAATCCGGTTACAACTTGCTTTGCCAAGCAGTTGATTTCGCACCAAATCCTCTTCCGATAAGGGTAAGAATATTTGCATTGTGCTACTCAATTTATGTTGACAGTCAAATCACAATCTACATGGCTATAAAAAGTGTCGAATACGTACACGCAGGGTTTTTTTAAGGTTTGGTTTGGGTGACCGCTAAGTAGTTTTAAGAGACCGCAAGTGTTTCATTTAAATACCCAAAAATAGCCATATTTGCTTAAATAGCCATTTTGGGAAACCGCTGGAGAAATTTGGGGGACCGTTTCGGTCCCCCAAAACACCTTAAAAAAAACACTGCGTACACGTATTGACTTTAAAAACACAGTATTATAAATTTGTTTTCATTTTTCGTGCCAAAACGGAAGTTTATGTAACGGAAATATATTCCTGACAAATCCATTATTACAAAACGACCTGACGTTTTACAACTTAATATTTCAAAACTGCTCCGATTTATCATGTCCGACCGTGAATCCTGTTGTAACTAGAGATGTACCGAATATTCGGTTTGCCGAATTTATTCGGCCGAATCGATCATTTTTGCAAAGATTCGGTTTCGGCCGAATAATTTGTTGCGATTCGGCCTAACCGAATCTTTTACGAACTCAAATTTAAAGCGTTAAACGTGTCTTTTCTGCTTATTAAGGTCCACGTAATCTTTCAAAAGCCCAAACATAACCAAAATTGTGTCAATGTTTATCTTTTTCAACACATTATCGTTTTTCCCACGGTAGTCAAAAAATTAATAATTCATTGGCAGGTTGCCAATCATGCTTAAGGCAATTTTAAACCCCACAGAACTGAAATAAGGACGAAACACAACTATTTTGCACTGGCTGCCTGGTAGATAAAAAAAAATTTTAACGACAAACGCGTAGCGTACGACTTCGCGTGACGTCATAAATGATTCGGTTGATTCGGCCGAATTTATTCGGCAAAACCGCCGAATATTCGGTTTCGGCCGAATCGAAATTTAGCCGATTCGGTACATCACTAGTTGTAACCAAGAAACTTGCTCTTTTATAGATGGCAAGCGTATGTTGGGTTTACTACGCTTCGAAATATGTCGAGCTTCTTGAAACGGTGATGTTCGCATTGCGCAAGAAATACAGTCAAATCACCTTCCTTCACGTCTACCATCACACAAGCATGATCTTTATATGGTGGATGGGAGTCAAATACTGCGCGGGAGGACAAAGTAAAAGTTTGAAGTTTGTGTTCGAAGTTAAGATTCCATAGGAAGATAAATTTAGTATCACGTTCAAGAGTAATTCGTCTCATCTCAACTCATAAATCCGATTGAATTGACATAACTCAATTTATAATTGACTGGACTTAACGTAAGTCAAATTTTCGAGTGATTTGACTTAACTAAAATTACTTTTACAAGTGACTCGACTTAACCCGACTTACCTTTCCGAGTAACTCAAAAAAACTTAACTTTCATTTCCGAGTAACTCAAGTTTCATTTACGAGTAACTCAAGTTACATTTCTGTTAAGTGACTCCACTTTAAATCGAGTTACAATTTTGAGTGCCTCCACTTTAATCGAGTTACATTTCTGAGTGACTCCACTTTAATCGAGTTACAATTTTAAGTGACTCCACTTACATCAAGTCACATTTCCGATTAACTCAACTTAACTCCAGCCACTTTGTCGGTTAACTCGAGTACCGTTTCCGAGTGACTCAACTCAACTTAATTCACAATCTGATTGACTTGACTTAGGTCCAGTCACATTCTTAATTACTCCAACTTAACTCGAGTATCGTTTACGAGGGACTCGATTGAACTTGAGTCATATTTTTGAGCAACTCGACTCAACTCAAAACAAAAAACTGCTCTACCAGGACGTTAAATCTTTACATTTCGGCTTGTCCAATCGCATGTCCGATTCGTAATTACGCCAATAAATGTACTGTTTAAGTGATAGATCAGGGGTCGGCAACCTTTTTTGCACTGCGGACCAGTTTTGCAACTGAAATTTTTATCACGGACCGGCCTTTAAAAATCACAAATGTTCAGCACTGCAACCTAATTACAGTTATTACAACTTTGATACAATGTGGACCTTAAGAAAGTTTTCTGCGGCCCGGTAACGAACCCCTCGCGGACCGGCACCGGGCCGCGGACCGGTGGTTGCCGACCACTGTGATAGATGACAAAAAGTGTCGGTTATAATTAGTTTGGAACTGAGCCACTCGATTTGTGAGTCAGATACAAACAGTCGTTTGCGAAACGAGTATGGACACGTTCATTTATAGCAGGGGTGGGCAACATACGGCCCGCGGGCCGGATCCGGCCCGCGACGGGATTTTGAGCGGCCCGCGGACAGTTTCCGGTCTTACATGATAATGTGACCCGCGGCCACAGTCTGCCGCAATCCCCCATTACTTGCTTACTACGTCAAATTACAGTTGTAACGGACAGTAACGCACCCAATAGCAAAAAAAATTTCCCGCCGTTGTTACCATTGCACCATACGTCCATTGTTACGACATAACTACCAACCTTGTGTGTGTCCTACTTTAACGGTTTCCTTTGTTTCCACACGTATAGCCTAGTTCAGGGGTGGGGAACCTGCGGCCTAAAGACCACATGCGGCCTTCTAGGGCACTAAGTGCGGCCTTCGATGGCAAAATACATTTTTAAGATGTTGATATAACCGACTGCACCAGGCGCTGAAAAAAATAGACAGAAACGTATTTTTGATTTTATTGCAGATTATTTTTTAATTAGTTCCAGGGCAGCGGTTTTCAAACAAGACCCATGGTCCCATAGTGGTACATAAAGCGATTTCCATAGGACTACCAAAAACTCCAGGTTCAGCAATTTCTAGGTTAAATAAATCCTGAATGTTGTAGTGAAGATGAAAATGTAGTGAGGAATTTTAATTAGCTTGGACCGTAAGTCCTACAAACTACGAGGAAATAGCAAAACGACCATTCTGTAAGTCAAAAAGTTTGAACATCACTGTCCTTGGCCTGGGAAATAGTCTATGCGGCCTACACGAGTGTCGATAAATCGTTTGGTAGCCTTTATAAACAAAAAGGTTCCCAACCCTGGTTAGGTGGTCAAAAATCCGTTTTAAATCACTGGATAAATACGCGATTAATGTATCGATTCAGGAATCCGGCCCGCCAAGTACTTCATTTTCCCATATCAGGCCCGCCGAATGGAGAAGTTGCCCGCCCCTGATTTATAGCAACCATGATTTTTTTTGCAGCGTTCTTGTTCGGAGGAATCAACTCATTCGTACACGCAGTAATGTACACGTACTATGGATTGTCTGCAATTGGTCCCCACATGCAAAAATACCTTTGGTGGAAAAAGTACATCACAGTTCTACAACTTGTAAGTTTTAACGGTAGTTGAATGAATCGTAAGTCCCATAGCACAAATTGTTAAGTTAAACAAACGGAAAATGGATTAAAGCGTAAAAACCCATATACAAACTATTTGATGGCCGGTCGTGTGATTCATTAAAAAGTAGCATCACTTTACACCAGTTTACAGCAAAATCGTTTTGTTTCACGTTAAAACGATGCAAAAGCAAGGTGTGTTCTATGTTAAGGATTGACTTTGTGCATTTTGTATATTTTTTTACTCCAGTATTGAGAATATATTATCCTATTTACTACAACAAATTTAAATAGTGCACTAAAACCAGTAGGTTTTACAAAAACAAATATTGTTAAAAAATAACGAAAATTGTAGGCTAGGCTATAAACACAATTCCAATGCACCAAAACGGCTATCAGCCACAAAAAAGTGTCAGGGAAATAGAAAAACACACGTCTAAAGTAAAGCATACCTTTTTCCAGAGTCAATTCGTCATTCTGTTTTTCTTCTGCATACAAAGTCTTGTTACCGGATGCCCTTATGCCCCCTGGATGTGTAAGCTAATGATCGGTTATGCCGTAACACTTTTACTTCTCTTCCTCAACTTCTACATGCAAGCTTATATCTTTCAAAAAAAGACGACGGAAAATGGAAAAGTTCAAATGAACGGACATCAAAAGCATAACTAAACTGTAAATTCTTAAACCTAGTAGAAAAAGTTTAAAGCAATTTTATCCAATCCAGATTTCCTTCTGGCGAAAAGACTGCAGCATCTAGCTGTGTTTCAATTTTCGTTTGAAGGAGATTTGTAGTGGAAATGTGAAAAACTGCATTTTACTTCTTTGCATCGTTGCTGCTCAAACACGTAGCCCATTTTGTTTCATGTCGGTATTGTGTGTAATAACTTTACACTGAAGTGAACATAAAAACAACTAATTTTACAGTCAGCTCTGCCGTTACACGATTTAAGAAAGAATATTTACAACTATGAAAAGGCATATTTTGTGAAAATAATACTGTTGAAGTTATTGGCAGCTATCTTAACAAGAAATGCCAGAAAAGTTTTTACACAGATAAAAGTGTTTGCACCAAATGCATTTTGTTTCATGTACTTAATTTTCTACTGGATTAAATAAATGATAATGAATAAAACGTCTTTGTTTTAAACGTGCTTAAGTAATAAGTATTATAGGTATCAGCTAATGGATGTTTTTACAGCGATACAGTGATCTGTGCCATTAATCGTTTTGTTGCGCCTTGATTAGCCTACTGGATTAAAACACCATGGTTGATAAGTATTGAACATTATTTGCAATTGAGAATTTATTCGGCCAAATCGGCCATTTTTACAAAGATTCGATTTCGGCCGAATAATTTGTTGCGATTCGGCCAAAACCGGAACTTTTACGAAAACCGATTTAAAGCGTAAAATTTAAAGAAAATTTAAAACTTTTCTGCTGCTCAAAGTGTTGGTGAAGGAAACTGATCACCACAAGCGAAGTTTTCTAGAGTCTTGCAACATCCAATCACACGCCAACACAATGAACGTTAAAACAGATGTTCTAATGCCGATAAATTATTATCGGTCGCTTTTACACAACTGAGCCTGTTTTATCATTAAGTTGGTGCGAGTTTGCAGCCGCGCGATCCTGTTATCGCTGTTTTTTGTGTGTGTTTTGCATTTTGTCGCTTTATTTGTCCTGCAAGATATGTCATTATCCTGATGAAGGCGTCTTGTATAGGACGTCGAAACGTCGATTGTTTACAATAAAACTGCTGGATGAGCAATACTTGGTTATACATTATGTCTGGCAACAATAGTCTATTCTATAACTGCTTGTTTGATTTATTCGTTAATCATTCTATTTTACTCTTCGAGCGAACAATACAAAGAAATACAACAGTAAGGGCCGAATGCAGAAACCTGGATTATCGCTGAGCCTCGGATTATCTACGTCACGGTCTGTTGATCCGTATGCAGAAACTCGGCTTAGCGCGTGAGCCGGGTTTGACAGTGATCCGCGGATCAGGATTTTAGGTGGATTTGTAATCCTGGTAGATCGGTGGTTTAGCGCTCTGAGCCGCCGATTTTTGCATTGCAATGGTTATTTCCACGTGGGCAGGGCTCGGTGCTCTGCGCTCAAATGCAAAGTTAGGTAAGGCAGACGTGCACGGTTGTATGCGTGGTCTTTCAGACGACAGGAAAAGTTTATGGTAGTTTGATGTGGTGGTATTTAAAATGGAATACATTACTTTTTAATATCATTTTCTATTTTGTTTAAAAACAAGTTTTATTTTTTTAGAAAAATCTATTTATTTAATCAGTATCATTTTATTTAATCTGCCTTTTATAAATCATTTTTTTCAAATCATCATTTTTTTAATCAACTTGTAATCACCATCGGCATCACCAACGTTTTGTCATGGCCTCAAGTACAAGCCTTGATACAATTGATCTTCTTGAGATGTTGGATGATACCTTTGCCATTGACACCAGAAATGTAAAAGATTATCAAAATCCATTTGAGCGCTTTAACAATGAAGATTTTTTCAAGAGATTCCGCTTCTCCAAGCCAACAGTTTGTCTCCTTCTAAATATAATATCTGAAGATGTAATAGTGAGAGCTCATGCCATTCCTCCTTTTTTACAACTTCTGATAACTTTAAGATTTTATGCAACCGGTCATTTTCAAAGAACAGATTGGGATTTGATTTCGTGCAATCAGAGCACGACATGCAGAATCATAGAAAAAGTAAGCATAAGCATTGCAAAGCGAAGGGATGTTTTTTTATCTTTTCCTTCGTCAGATGATTTGTCAGCTTTGAAAAATAAATTTTATTCCATAGCATCATTTCCGAATGTAGTTGGTGCAATTGATTGCACACATATACCCATTCAATCACCAGGAGGAAATGATGCTGAGGTTTTTCGCAATCGAAAGGGGTTCTTTTCAATTAATGTGCAGTGCATCTGTGACCCTTTTCTTAAATTTACAAACATCGTTGCCCAATGGCCAGGATCTACACATGACTCCAGAATTTTTCAAAATAGTAGAGTTTTCAGCAACTTTGAGGATGGTTTGATTTCTGGCTGTTTGCTTGGAGATGGTGGATATCCATTGAAGCACTATCTTTTAACTCCATTCCGTAACCCTTCAACTGCTGGACAGAACCGGTACAACAAATCTCATATTAAAACCAGGAATTGCATTGAACGTGCCTTTGGTGTCTACAAGCAGAGGTTCCGGTGTTTAAGAATTCCATTGCGCACCAAGTTGGAAAATTCTTTGGCCATAATTGTTGCCACAGCATTTCTACATAACTTTGCCATAACCCACAACAACAATATAGAAATTAATGATACAGAGGATGATCTTGAAGTTGACATGGTACCTTTTTCTTCAAATACAACCCGTGGAAATTTTTGGCGAGAACAAATTGTAATCAACCATTTTTCCTGAGCTTTTTGTGTAAGAAATGCATTTTATCAGTTATATATTTTTGCATTTGTTTTGATTTCTGTTATATTTCAGCGTTTGTTTTGAACTTATTATTTAGTTTAGTGTTTAAAAGATTTTATGATTCTGTGACTAATTTCCCAAAAAAACAGTGGGTTGTGTTTTGCCAAAATTCTATTTCACACAATAATATTTTAGAAACAACACCTTTTTAAATGGTACTAAAGTCTACATAAAACAGAAGTGGTCGAACCTGTTGTTGCACGATAGAAAGTCATGGACACCATGTTGTGTCCAAAATAATCCAGAGGTTATAAGAAACCATACATACATTGCCTGACTTTTATAAACTGGAGAGCTTTATTCCGAATTTGATTCGCCAATTCTTTTTTCAGAATAAAGCTCTCCAGTTTATAAACATCAGGCAATGTATGTATTATGGTTTCTTATAACCTCTGGATTATTTAGGACACAATGTGGTGTCAATGAGGGCAATATATGCTCTATGGTGTAAGAATAGGTTGGACAGCTTTTGTTTTATATAGACTTTTCTTAGGATCTATTTTATATTTTGCCGGTGTACTTTTGTACCTAATATTTATGACCATTTACTGTGAATTTTGGTAATTTCAAGGTGTTCGCTTTACTGCAGCTAGACGAGCATGTTTTTTGTAAAACTAGATAAAATTATTATAACAGCCACATTTTTTTTGTTAACATATAATCAATTTTACATTGCATTACATACTAGGCGGAGTTTTCTGGTCAAAATTTCTTACATAATCTTATTTACATTAAAATCTATCTGACTTCAGAGGCTTGCATGGTAACTTTTTTGTGATACCACCACACATTCATGTGTTTATTATTTCCCATTTCTGATGTAATGCTGATTTGTTGGCGGTGAAAGAGTTCAAAAATATAACCCAAAACAATGTTAACTTTTTGTGGTTCAGGCAAGCAAAAGTCAGCAGCAGACTTTATTGATTACAAATAAACAATGCATATGGTAAAATATATAAACACATGTGAAATAAAAACTAGTGAAAAAAACAACAACTAAACAGGCGAAATATATTCAATGTCTGCAAATTAATTTAAAATGATTTAATAACATAATAGGTGCCCTTCACATTAGCCTTTTGCCTTGAGCAATATGAAGGGCAATTAAGTGCTCAATCCGTCCTGCTTTCCTCGCACACTGGATCCTTTCCCAAGGTTTTTTTTTTTAAGCAGGACGGAGGCCCTTCCTTGGGATCACCAGTATGTTTCGTAGGAAGCCCCCTCTGATTACAGTAGGACATCGGGCCGGCAGCACTTGCAACCACATTGCAGCGCACTCCTTTCTCGATTCAGCGCCCTTCTCTCCTTTATTTCGGCTAATTGCTCAGCACAAATAGCCTCTTTCATTTGTGCCACCTTCAACTTTTGTGCAACTAAGGCTCGCCTTTCTTTTGCTTCACTGAGCTGCTCGTCTTTGAGAGCTAGCTCCCTTTCTAACAATAGCTGCCTTGTTGCCATTTCATTTTTGCGCATCGAGCGGAGATTGCTGCTCTGTGGCTGAGACACAGTTGTTGATGTGCCTGGCGCTGCAGTTGTTAACTCAACAACAACCTTACTGCTCTCATCCTTGGGGGTGGCCTCTGCGTCACAGTCAAAGTTGTTTCCCAAAGGAAACACCTGTGCTGGAAGGGCTGCTGCACATAAAAAACACTCCTGTTAAACTTGACTTCTACAAAAATAAGTTTACAACTGCTCTCACTGTACCTGTGACCAACTCGGCAAGAGGGTCCTCAACAAGTAGTGGTTGCCCACCACCTGTCTTGAACATCTCTCGCCTGTTGTCGGCATGCAATTTCTTGGCTCTGGCTTTCTGGTTTTTCCACAGTCGCTTTAAATGGCTAGTGTCACAAGGGTTTTGGACACAGCTATTATAAGCTTCCGTGACCTGCTGCCAAGCCAATTCCTTGCGCCGTGCAGAAGCCTTGTCGGTAGCTTTGCATTCAATCACGTCACTGAAGTGGAACTTCGGATCAGTGAGCAAAGCTGCCAACCACTCTTTGTCAGCATCAACAAAGCTGTGGCGTGCCCTTTTGCTGCAAACTTCTATTGAAGACATAATTCTATAATCATAAATGAGTTATAGTGCCTAAAAAAACACAACTGTTAGCTGACAGATATCAGTAATAAAGCTATTTACAATGAACTTGATACCAGTAAAAAGTTCTCAAGAGAATACAACTACTTTTTGTCAAAGTTGAGGAACAATCCTACAAAAAAAACGGTACTGTCTAAACTTTTTTTGCCGCCGTCTGCCTCATTTCTGTCCACTCCAAACTGTTAGCGACAACTTTCCTGTTGCAATTTGCCGTCCAAACCTATTCGCGCCAAAACAAAAGCTGAGTCACAACGGAAAATTTGGCGTCAGTGATGCGTGACAGACCAAATCCAAGGCTTGGCTGAGCCGAGCTTGATCCGAGTTTCTGCATACCGCTGAGCCGGGCCTATGATCCGGGGATCGGCTGAGCCTCGATTGGCGCTAAGCCGCGACTTGAGATAATCCAGGTTTCTGCATTCGGCCCTTAATGTTTAAATTACTAAATTTGACATAAAAGCTGCTTAGTAAATCAAATAAAACATAATTTGTCCCAGTTATTTTAGTTGCACAACCTTGCAAAATTAACCTCGACCAAACAACACAAAAAAATCAGTTCGCGCGCTATTTTCTTTCCACCGCTCATTGGTTCTTTGATTTTCATGAAAGTACAAACTGATTTATTTTATTTTTTATTTCAAATTTTTTTTATCTGGTGAGAATTCTTGATAATCGTTGAAGATTTGTAAGCTTAATACGCAATTAAAACTTACCTCGTATTTGAACAAAGCCGTAATACATTGTATCTCTATTGTTTGCGTTGGTTTTAAAATGTGCTTCTAAAAGGTCCTTTAATTTATTAACTACGAAAATCCATAGCAACACTCGACTCTGTGTCTGTTCCGTTACTAAACTAAATGAAGTGTGTAAATCCAATAGTTTTAAAGAATTAATGAACGTTTAGTATTTTATGTTTAACTGAGTAGGTATTCTGTTTAAAAATATTTTGTTTTCAGCACTTGTAAGTCGGGAACTTGAGGTCAAGCAAAGCGTCAGTACGTTTAAAATGAAATAAATCAGGTTTAATTAAACTGTTCTTGCAATATGATTTCTGCACAACGGAGATCAGTTGATGTGGCATCCAGCAAAACCAAGCGCACTGGGGTGACTCAACCATTAATGAAAGTATGTACTTTGTTAAATACTCAAACAGACAATTTGTTATTTGAAATTTATTGCAATACTTGAATCTATATATGAAGACATGTATACATGAAGACAAGCATAAAGCCAAAACATAAGCAAACTGCAGACAGTCCACACTGTTTCGATCTATAAGTTCTCATCAGTGCAGCTGGTGACAAGAACCCGCTACTTCCAACAAACTGGAGTGCCATTAGGTGGCCAATCTTTTACCACCAGCTGCACTGTTCAAAACAGTTGCACTATGTGCAGCTTATGAATGTACATATGTATAAACGTTCTGTGTCTCTCCTTTATAATACCAACTACACTAGCATATAAACTGTTATTACACAGTTTCACAGTGTTGTCATGATCAGCTTTAGCTTAAAAGTCACAATAGTGTTTGTTGAAACTTTGAAAAACCTATGTACTCAATGACTTTGATCTTTTATTTATGAATGTTTAATACCATGTATTGTAAAACCCTATACAAACAAAATACTTAAAGAAGCAATGTTATCAGAGATTAAAAAAATTGTGTATTTTGGTTGTAAGAAGTCTATAATATTGATGTGATACTTTCATTTTTAGACTGAGGTATTTTCAAAACATGTAACTCCAGTACCTCCCAGTACATCAGCCATTCGGTATGAACCACTTTCAAGAAGAAGTCGTAAAACTGGAACGCTCTCCAATCAAAGGTAGATCTGTTTATAGTATAAATAGTTTGAGTTCCCCACTATCACAAGAACACAATAATGTTGCACTAAAGTTGTGTGGTGATTTTAACTTAACACATCATAATGTCAATTATAACTGAATTGAATGGTTTGTAAATAGCATATAAACGTAAATTGTATGTTACATGATAGTATACCTCTAAAAATGCTGATTTTGTGGAGATATTTTGTACAAACTATTCCTTTAATGGCAGTATATGATCTTCTAAACCAGAGCCTACTAAAAACATGCTTAGTAAATTGCAGTTATTACCAGAACCATCTGTAATTTTCAAGCATGCACATAATTCAGTTTCTTATCTTACTAGCTAACTGTCACATATGTTGAGGGATTCATTCATTATGTTTACTTTCCATTTTTTTAAATTTAGCACAAAATGAAATAATCACACATAAGCGTTAAATACCAAATGCAGATCATACACCCTGAAATCGAAAATGCCTTAAAATCCAGAATAACTTATAAATATACAATACATACATATGTTTTACGTTTGTAGGTCATCTGCAAGTTGCCATTCCTTATCACACAAAGATGCTGCTGCTAATGTCCCTCCTTTCAGGTGGGTGATGGTCATGTTTAACAACAACATTGTTTAAATGATGCCACTCTTTTCTAGCTGATACACAAAATGTTTGCATGTTGGCTTTAAGATTTTGAAACATTAACAAAACCCAGCAAAGCATCGTTAAAATCAGACAGTGGTTCTCCAAATGGGGTTAGCACCTGTTTAGACTCTTTAGTTTGCATAACACTCTTTCATAAAAAATTGTCTGCAAATCTTTGATGTTAAAACAGCAACCATTTCGCAGACTAACTTTATTCAGTAGTAGCTTCAATTAAATGCTGAATTATTATACTATTGCATTTTAAGATCTCTGGGACTAGAAGTAAAACCTGAGCAAGTTGTGTGGAAAGGTTGGGAACCTGGTGAGGAGTACACAAGAAATCTGACACTGAAGAATGTCCACGTTAAAACACAAAAAATTAAGTAAGAACTACAAATGCCTTTACCACAGTTGCATATAATGATTTGCATTTTGCATTTTTTTACATGGATTTTGCATTTTTTAATTAAATTTGGAATGTTGTATAAAACGTGACCTTGACTTTATCAAATGCATTTTCCCTTTGTAGTACCCAAGCATTTATAGACTTAATTTTTTTTTATTTTACTTTTTAATTTCTTTTAATTTTAGATACAAAGTTCCAGGATCACGATTCTTCAGTACACTGTTCCCACAAGTGATTGTTCTTAGTGCAGGAACTAGCTTTACTTTGCCTATTACATTCCGTCCACTTGAAAAAGTAAGTAAGACATAAAATTAAAAATAAATGAATCTCTCTATGTGTCGCTGCTTAACTGTCACGGGTACAAATGTGTAGAAGACAATTCCAATCAGATCTGCAAGCTGCATGCAATTAAAAGTACAAAAAAATAAAAATAAAAAATTTGGCAAATCCATGTACAGCTATAATGAACACCTGAAAAAAACATTTAAATCTCGTATTTGTATTTATAAAATTTGCATCTTTTTATGATCACTTTACTAACTTATTTTATGATTTGAAACTGATACTTTGTATTGCTGATTAGGAAAGGTACGATGACACAATTGAGTTCAGTACTGCATCTGGTACATTCAACATCTCTTTGCAAGCTTTGCTACCAGAAACCAACCTTCATTTACCAGACAGCATTCATTTTGGTCTTGTAGCGATCCATGACACTATGGAACTAAGCTTTGAAATGAAAAACATGAGGTTAGATGCCAAACAACAAGCAACCACAAAAGAACCTATAAATTAAAGCCATAAACTGCTGTTACTTAACATCCATAAAAATTCAGGCTCAAAATAAATGCTTTCAATTTAGCTGGTCAATAAACATGTCTTTGTTTTTTAACATTAACAACATTGTATTGTTTTGCAGCAGCGAGCTTGCAACTAAATTTTCCTGGCAAGTTTCTGAACCATTTGCCATCATTCCCACATCAGGTCTTCTTCAGCCAACTGCCTCCTGCTCACCTAAAGTAATATTCCGTCCAACCACTGCAAATGTCTTTGATGCGACTGCAGTATGTTCATTTGGCCAAAATATGGTGAAAACAGTAAAATTGGAAGGAATTGGTAAGTGCAGTATAAACAAGTACTTGAAAACTGTTCAAATAAGCATCAATGCTAATGTTTTTGTAAAGACACCCAACAATAACATGCAAAAACTGATCATTTTGAGGTCACCATGTCAAATTTATTTAATACATTTGGATACATTTTTTTAATTCTATTTAATAATAATCAAGTTTCTTTTTTAATTGTGTTTAAAAACAAACCATTTTGTGCAGGAAAGTATCCCCATATTTTGATAAGCACCAGCTCAAAATTGCCTGCCAACAACCGAAGTAACAATACAATGCCTGTTTTGAAGTTTAGTGATATTAATGTCCATCACCAGTCAGAGAAATTCATCACATTACATAATCTCTCCAATGGTAGGTTTTTTATACATATAACTTATAAGCAATTGCTGCAATGTATCAAACTGCTACCAAAGATTATTTATAATGTGAGGTGGACAGTTACTTTGCCTAACTAGGTCCTTTGAAAAAAAAGATAAATGTAATAGAGCTATAGACAAAGAAACAAAAGTTTGAGAGTATGTACTTTGCTTAACACTCAAACATACATTTTATAGTTTAACATTTAATGCAAAACTTGAATCTAAATGCACAAAAATTTTGTCCTTTTTATATTATACCTTTATTTGTCAAATGTAATAGAGGTATACAGAGAAACAATTTGAAAAAGTTTAAATCCACTAAATTTGTGTGTCAGAAAGTTATAAGTCGATGTATGTGAAACAGTTATGGGGTCCAAAAACAAACCACTCCAAATTCAAGATATTTTAAGTACACTTAAGATATTGCTCTTACACAAAGATTGTCGTGAAAGTGGCTATTGAAACAATCTGTTCATATTCTTACATTACAGTTAAGACGCCCTTCAAAGTTCAGCGAACATGTCAGACAATTCGATTGGATCATTCATTCTCATGTCCAATTACAAGTGGGGTTATAACTCCAATGGGGAATTTTAAACTTCCAGTAAGTAATACTTTGTGTAAGATTAGTGGTAACAAATAGGAGCCTTTTTATAGTGCTGCTACCACTTAATATTTATGTCTTTCATTTGAATATCAATGATTTTATGTTATCCTATATTTAAATTTGTGCATGCCATTAGTATAAGACTTTACATGTTGCAGTACTCTATTCAACCTGCTTAGCCATACTAACCTGAAAAATAAATATTTTGTTGAACGACTTTAAACTGTAACTAGTGTACCAAGAATAACTGTTTTCATTATTATTTGGCATTTTTTACACACAATGGACAACACAATTTGCCAGGTCTAGTAGTTTACTAATGATACAGGCTAGTGATGGGTACCCTGTTCTCAGTAACGATGGTATCGAACGATTTCAGTGGTATCGATACTCATACTTGGTATCGAAATATTTTGTCTCAGTTTTCAATACCAACGTGCGAGTACCGAAGGTCGATTTACACCATAAGAATACGGGCAACTTTATGCCAATATTTGCTTTGGACAGCACAAAATTGGAAAAAAGTTCCGCCAGTTTACGTATATCTTTTTCGCTATCATGTGGAGATTACATTTTTTGGCATGTGTGTGTGCACGCCTGTACCCCGACCATGGTAGATAAATTAGCCAATGATATACAACTAAGTACAACACTACACTTAAGTGCTCGGTATCGAAGGTATATACATGTGGTACTCATACTCGGTATCGAACTCGCTTCAAAATTGTCCCATCACTAGTGCAGGCTCAAATTCCACTGCCGCCCAGGTTTTTCTACCTTGCCAAATTGGAATGATCTGAAACTGCCAGTATTATACCTTTATTGGACCTAGTATACTGTGATTCATATATTAACGTTATGTGATCCTGAGTCTCGATGAAGGCTTAAAGTCTTATCCAACTCATTCATAATTGTTGACATATGCATAAATTCCTTCAGATTACATTCAACCCTCAGTCAGTGGGAAACACAAGTATTGAATACTTTGAGGTGAGCGCTGTGGGCAGTATCAGTAAATCATCTCTCAAATGCATTGGTTCCTCAACTGGTAAGTGTTAAAATTAAATCTATGTCTGATATGTATCAGGAAACTAATTACAAATTAAAAACATACTCTCAGGTCCCAACATACAGTTAAATGTTGGTGTAATAAACTTTGGAGTGGTCAAAGAGGGAAAAACTGTAACCAGGACTTTTCATATCACAAATGCCTCTGACTGTGAAGCTGTTTATCAGGTAAGGAATGGTTTGATTATGACTTAAAGCCTAAATCAGGGTTGAAAGTCAACATTGTAAAAGGATAAGTAATACCTGTTGTCAGAATATTTTTGTGAATATGTCAGTCTGATGATTCAATCCAAAAAACAAAACTATTTTAAGGAGACTTTTCAGAGATAAAATACAAGTATCGCATGTATTTATGAATGTATTTTGAGCAAAATAAAATAAAAACATGCAAGTCATATGCGCAGTAGAGGTTTTTTGTTGTTCATGCACATTACATAAAAATAAACCTTTTTATGAAATAAATTACTTTTTTAATTGGCTTAATGCATTTAAAATAATTAAATTAAATATGATACCAATATCAATATTAAGATATTTATTTTTTATTAGGCAATGTTTTAAAAAGATTCAGCACACATAACTAGTACAGTAATATATATTTAGTCACAAATTTTGTTGTAAGTGATGCACTCACTTGTATACTTGTTTGTTTGAACAGATTTTACTAGATGAGTTCAACAGCGTGTTCTGTGTCAACTGTAACAGTGGTTACCTGGCTCCTCGATCATCTCAAACTCACATTGTACATTTCACACCACCCCACTCGATCAACTATTACAGGAGAGTTACAATACTAGTTCATGAACAGGTGGGACACAGTTCTACAATGACCATGTTTAAGATTGTTTGGTAATGTTCTTTAATTTACAATCATAAGCTGTATTAATTTTTCAGCTAATAAACCTATCACATACAAAATATGTGCGAAAATGCTGGGATTAGGCTGTGATCATTGAAATTCATTACCGTTGCACTGGATAATTTTTTGCTTACAATTGATATTTTACATATTTTAGTCCTGTCCTGAGCTTTTAAAGTGGTAACAATGGACAAATGTTTTAAAATGACTTATTTACAATTTACAATAAACTTTGAACCAGTAGATTAATGTTAATAATAGAAGGGTGAACTAACACCCTTATAAAAGGGTAAACTATTATGTCTACTTTATCCTAGGAACCAGTTTTCATGGATTTCATTGGAACTTGCCACACTGAAGAATGCAAACCTCCTATGTTAAAGGAAGAACATTTGCACCAATATAGAATCCATGTTGAACGAGGTCTCAGTCATTATCCACCCGATATTTTGAACAGTCAACACAAGTAAGCATTAATTTTTACAAAATGTATAATAACAGAGTGGTTTATGCTCCCTTGCTGTCATGAACTGCTAATGAGCTGTATGTCTTTCTGCAAATCTGTTACTGTGGAAGTTTTACATGTGGTTGGTAACTTCGATTTTTTACAACCCACAAGGTTCCACCAGGTTGTGGCAATTTCTGTCAAGCTTTTTTACTCAGAGAAACACAAGATGCTTAGGAAGATTTTTGGTAGATTTGAACATAAGTTACCTTTTGGCAATAAATGTTTGTTACCAGGGAGGGAAAACTTGTTGAAGATGAAGATGGGTGCCTGATGCTTCCCACTGATAAGCGTGATATTTCAACTGAACATCAGTCAGCCATGGATGAATACTTTGATGATGGACACAATACGGAAATTACAGTAAGCAGTGTTGTGAAAATTGTACAGGGGGCTTTTAAATATTTATTTGTCATATACATACATTAAACCACACTTACGGTAATCTGGGCCCTGTTTGGACCCCAAAAAATGTCCGGATAAGGTGAAGTTTTTGATTAACTGATGTCCATTAGTTCCAGTCTTGTCCTATTTTAAGTCATTTGTATCTTGAGTTTTGTCTGAATCAGGTGAAGATCCCGATTAACCGAATCCAATTAAACCGAGGTTATAACAAATTACTACCACCCCTAGGATTTTTAATTACATAGGGATCATAAAAATGTGGCTTATCACTTAGTTGGTAATCACATAATCCACTTAATAGCACACTTTGTGAAACTGGTTATGTGACTACCTGGCCTGTATTTCATGCCATTTTCTTGACAATTGAAACTTATACACACTGCAATATGTTATATCGTCCTAATTTGTATTGCAGCATTATCCTCCTCATGTATCACTTGATCAAGCTTCAGTATGGATAGGTCAGGTGGAGTTCCACACATCTTGTCATGTGACTGTGCAACTGACCAACCACACAAGAGGAAAAATAACAGCAATGTGGATTGATGGTAAGTAACATTTTTTTCCACAAATGTATCCGAGTTTCACCTGCCAATGTGATATCACAAATCTTTAAAAAGCCAAGCGATATAAAAAGTTTTGTGAATTATTTGGATTTTATTTTTAGTCGGAAGTTAGTCTGTTGTTTAATTTAAAAAATGATTTAAATGAAACTGAAAAATAGTGTTGCACATAGTTCCTTAAAACTTATTTCGAATTATGTATTTGACATGGTATGATAACTTTTCAGATCCAGCTGGAGTTTTTGAAGTTCATCCATCAAGTTGTGATGTTCCTCCACTCAAATCGACAGAGTTCCGAATTATCTTTAAACCTGATGCTCCAAACCAGTTTTTTGGGAAGGAACTGGAATGCTATGCTTTTTACAAGGTAGTCTTATCTAAAATACAATCCTTTAGTAAACTAGTTACTTTGTTTTTTGTTATTCTTTGTCGCTACACACCATTTCCACTGATCTTCAAGCTGTTGTGCAAAGTGTTTACTTATAGCCTCAAATGGACTTAAAGCTTAAATTGCAAAAATACGTACAAAATTTACATTAGTTGATGAAACATTACTTTCACTTCCTTTTTTTGCCATGGGTTCAAATTTCATACATTATTATATTATACTAGCCCATAACATAACTCAATTAAACGTTAGTAATACTTGTGTTTGTTGGCTGTAATACCTTTATAGGTTAATATACTCTTAATGTTTTGCATGTTTAGAGTATGAGAGATTACAGGCTGGTTGAAGGTGGAACTGTCGCCGTTCCATGGCTGCTTACCGTTGATGTTTCCGCTCACACTTTTGTTGGCAACATGGAGACTTTTCTTCCACAAACTTCTCTTAGTACACAAACGATGGTAAAAGCCTGATGTGTGTGACTGATCCAAACCATTATCATCTGAAAATTGCCTGATTCGCAGGCAATAGTTTGTTACTTTTGTACATAATATAATTTTTGCCCATGAAAAACAGATATAAACAGAAAAATGTTTGAAAAAATAATAATTAGAAAGAAATATATATTGCAGTAAAGACAACTTTTTTGCAGACTTTTCCTGCTGTGGCATCGAGTCAGAACTCTTACAAAACAATTTTGCTGGAAAACAAAGGAGACACGCCTGTTCTTTATCAGTTTGTCAAGGTAACGCATATTTTTAAATTGTACAGTGTAACTATGATTTATTTTACTGAGTGAAAAAAATCAACTTAACTCAAAAGTTTCGAATCATTATGTTTCGAATTTGAGATTCTTATCCCCAATCAACAAACAGCCAATAGGTTTTATTTTTCTACTTGCAGACTCAGAACGATGGGTTTACAGTGAAACAACACCAAGGTCTGATGAAGTCAAGATTTCACATCAGTGCAATCAGACTCACACCAAAAAAGGTTGCAACCTATCATGGCTCTGTCACACTGAGATTAAACGACAACACAAAAAATGATAAGGTTGGTCTTCTCATAACAATTTAATGCTCCCAGGACAGTTTTGTTTAGCGGAATGTGGAGAGAATCATCGATACTTAAAAATTGAAGTATTGCTTTTGCTTGAAAAATGTAAATCTTGACCTTTTCTTTTCGACACTTAAAATTGCCTTGCCCTAAGATAACTTTTTCTCTTAAACTTTTGCTTCTTTAAAGATTGAAGTCTATTGGATACAAAAGCAGTTGTAGCCATTTGCTGAAATGGTTTTGTGTTTTAAAAAAATGTCTAAAAAACGTTACATGGTATGCAAACCCTACCACATTAACGGCCAACTGAATTACTATCTGCTTTTTTGGTTAGAGATTTATAACAATTGGTAATGCAGTACCATATTTTTTTGGAATACGCTTTGTCGTACAGACCATTACACTGGTTGGAACTGGTGAACAGCCCGAATTGTTGCTTAGCAACAAGGGAGAGATGTTTTTTCGGCCAACATGCGTTTCGACGACCAACGAACGTGATTACGAGGTTCAAAACATTGGCAGAATTCCTCTGAAATTCAAATGGCATTTTCCCGGACAAATTTCGAAATACCTGTCCGTTTCTCCTATCGAGGGTGTGATTCATCCTAACGAAATACAGGTATGATAGTGTAGTATACACGTCGGTTTGTAACGGAAGTAGAAAAACATTCTTGGCGACATTTGTCATTATTAATTAATTACTGTACACTTGTACAATCGAATTAGCTTACAAAAAAATTATTTACTTTAACGGCTAACGTAGCTCTCGTTTAAATAATATGCACGCTGCAAAACGCTTTTCCAG
>NW_027648937.1:0-23043 GCF_965637545.1 Phallusia mammillata
CACAATGCGACGAAAATCACCTTTGTTTAAACAATCGCTGGGTGGCGCACGTCCTTGGGAGGGCAAAGTGAGGGGTGCAAGGTCGAGAGGAGGGATAGACCTTTCCAACGGTACCCGGATTGTCGCTCTGCGCGTTCTACTTTTTGCGTAGTGGGCTCGCGAATTCTGGTCAAGAAAGTACACTTGGTGCAAGCATAGGCTTTTACGTTGTTGAAGTCCGCGATTGCGTCACTTCGAGATGCCCCCCTTGGGGCAGCTCTTAACGACACACCTTTTGAGGTATCAATTCGAAATTTTGTACGGAACTATCAAGAAGTATTACTCTTTCCATCGAGCGCGGTCCCATAATTTTACCATAATCCGTTGTGACGTCACAATGCGACGAAAATCACCTTTGTTTAAACAATCGCTGGGTGGCGCACGTCCTTGGGAGGGCAAAGTGAGGGGGTGCAAGGTCGAGAGGAGGGATAGACCTTTCCAACGGTACCCGGATTGTCGCTCTGCGCGTTCTACTTTTTGCGTAGTGGGCTCGCGAATTCTGGTCAAGAAAGTACACTTGGTGCAAGCATAGGCCTTTTACGTTGTTGAAGTCCGCGATTGCGTCACTTCGAGATGCCCCCCTTGGGGCAGCTCTTAACGACACACCTTTTGAGGTATCAATTCGAAATTTTGTACGAACTATCAAGAAGTATTACTCTTTCCATCGAGCGCGGTCCCATAATTTTACCATAATCCGTTGTGACGTCACAATGCGACGAAAATCACCTTTGTTTAAACAATCGCTGGGTGGCGCACGTCCTTGGGAGGGCAAAGTGAGGGGGTGCAAGGTCGAGAGGAGGGATAGACCTTTCCAACGGTACCCGGATTGTCGCTCTGCGCGTTCTACTTTTTGCGTAGTGGGCTCGCGAATTCTGGTCAAGAAAGTACACTTGGTGCAAGCATAGGCCTTTTACGTTGTTGAAGTCCGCGATTGCGTCACTTCGAGATGCCCCCCTTGGGGCAGCTCTTAACGACACACCTTTTGAGGTATCAATTCGAAATTTTGTACGAACTATCAAGAAGTATTACTCTTTCCATCGAGCGCGGTCCCATAATTTTACCATAATCCGTTGTGACGTCACAATGCGACGAAAATCACCTTTGTTTAAACAATCGCTGGGTGGCGCACGTCCTTGGGAGGGCAAAGTGAGGGGGTGCAAGGTCGAGAGGAGGGATAGACCTTTCCAACGGTACCCGGATTGTCGCTCTGCGCGTTCTACTTTTTGCGTAGTGGGCTCGCGAATTCTGGTCAAGAAAGTACACTTGGTGCAAGCATAGGCCTTTTACGTTGTTGAAGTCCGCGATTGCGTCACTTCGAGATGCCCCCCTTGGGGCAGCTCTTAACGACACACCTTTTGAGGTATCAATTCGAAATTTTGTACGAACTATCAAGAAGTATTACTCTTCCATCGAGCGCGGTCCCATAATTTTACCATAATCCGTTGTGACGTCACAATGCGACGAAAATCACCTTTGTTTAAACAATCGCTGGGTGGCGCACGTCCTTGGGAGGGCAAAGTGAGGGGGTGCAAGGTCGAGAGGAGGGATAGACCTTTCCAACGGTACCCGGATTGTCGCTCTGCGCGTTCTACTTTTGCGTAGTGGGCTCGCGAATTCTGGTCAAGAAAGTACACTTGGTGCAAGCATAGGCCTTTTACGTTGTTGAAGTCCGCGATTTGCGTCACTTCGAGATGCCCCCCTTGGGGCAGCTCTTAACGACACACCTTTTGAGGTATCAATTCGAAATTTTGTACGAACTATCAAGAAGTATTACTCTTTCCATCGAGCGCGGTCCCATAATTTTACCATAATCCGTTGTGACGTCACAATGCGACGAAAATCACCTTTGTTTAAACAATCGCTGGGTGGCGCACGTCCTTGGGAGGGCAAAGTGAGGGGGTGCAAGGTCGAGAGGAGGGATAGACCTTTCCAACGGTACCCGGATTGTCGCTCTGCGCGTTCTACTTTTTGCGTAGTGGGCTCGCGAATTCTGGTCAAGAAAGTACACTTGGTGCAAGCATAGGCCTTTTACGTTGTTGAAGTCCGCGATTGCGTCACTTCGAGATGCCCCCCTTGGGGCAGCTCTTAACGACACACCTTTTGAGGTATCAATTCGAAATTTTGTACGAACTATCAAGAAGTATTACTCTTTCCATCGAGCGCGGTCCCATAATTTTACCATAATCCGTTGTGACGTCACAATGCGACGAAAATCACCTTTGTTTAAACAATCGCTGGGTGGCGCACGTCCTTGGGAGGGCAAAGTGAGGGGGTGCAAGGTCGAGAGGAGGGATAGACCTTTCCAACGGTACCCGGATTGTCGCTCTGCGCGTTCTACTTTTTGCGTAGTGGGCTCGCGAATTCTGGTCAAGAAAGTACACTTGGTGCAAGCATAGGCCTTTTACGTTGTTGAAGTCCGCGATTGCGTCACTTCGAGATGCCCCCCTTGGGGCAGCTCTTAACGACACACCTTTTGAGGTATCAATTCGAAATTTTGTACGAACTATCAAGAAGTATTACTCTTTCCATCGAGCGCGGTCCCATAATTTTACCATAATCCGTTGTGACGTCACAATGCGACGAAAATCACCTTTGTTTAAACAATCGCTGGGTGGCGCACGTCCTTGGGAGGGCAAAGTGAGGGGGTGCAAGGTCGAGAGGAGGGATAGACCTTTCCAACGGTACCCGGATTGTCGCTCTGCGCGTTCTACTTTTTGCGTAGTGGGCTCGCGAATTCTGGTCAAGAAAGTACACTTGGTGCAAGCATAGGCCTTTTACGTTGTTGAAGTCCGCGATTGCGTCACTTCGAGATGCCCCCCTTGGGGCAGCTCTTAACGACACACCTTTTGAGGTATCAATTCGAAATTTTGTACGAACTATCAAGAAGTATTACTCTTTCCATCGAGCGCGGTCCCATAATTTTACCATAATCCGTTGTGACGTCACAATGCGACGAAAATCACCTTTGTTTAAACAATCGCTGGGTGGCGCACGTCCTTGGGAGGGCAAAGTGAGGGGGTGCAAGGTCGAGAGGAGGGATAGACCTTTCCAACGGTACCCGGATTGTCGCTCTGCGCGTTCTACTTTTTGCGTAGTGGGCTCGCGAATTCTGGTCAAGAAAGTACACTTGGTGCAAGCATAGGCCTTTTACGTTGTTGAAGTCCGCGATTGCGTCACTTCGAGATGCCCCCCTTGGGGCAGCTCTTAACGACACACCTTTTGAGGTATCAATTCGAAATTTTGTACGAACTATCAAGAAGTATTACTCTTTCCATCGAGCGCGGTCCCATAATTTTACCATAATCCGTTGTGACGTCACAATGCGACGAAAATCACCTTTGTTTAAACAATCGCTGGGTGGCGCACGTCCTTGGGAGGGCAAAGTGAGGGGGTGCAAGGTCGAGAGGAGGGATAGACCTTTCCAACGGTACCCGGATTGTCGCTCTGCGCGTTCTACTTTTTGCGTAGTGGGCTCGCGAATTCTGGTCAAGAAAGTACACTTGGTGCAAGCATAGGCCTTTTACGTTGTTGAAGTCCGCGATTGCGTCACTTCGAG
The DNA here is from genome assembly GCF_965637545.1 of Phallusia mammillata. Taxonomy (NCBI): domain Eukaryota; kingdom Metazoa; phylum Chordata; class Ascidiacea; order Phlebobranchia; family Ascidiidae; genus Phallusia; species Phallusia mammillata. The sequence goes on from NW_027648937.1 coordinate 3,596, forward strand.
ATGCCCCCCTTGGGGCAGCTCTTAACGACACACCTTTTGAGGTATCAATTCGAAATTTTGTACGAACTATCAAGAAAGTATTACTCTTTCCATCGAGCGCGGTCCCATAATTTTACCATAATCCGTTGTGACGTCACAATGCGACGAAAATCACCTTTGTTTAAACAATCGCTGGGTGGCGCACGTCCTTGGGAGGGCAAAGTGAGGGGGTGCAAGGTCGAGAGGAGGGATAGACCTTTCCAACGGTACCCGGATTGTCGCTCTGCGCGTTCTACTTTTTGCGTAGTGGGCTCGCGAATTCTGGTCAAGAAAGTACACTTGGTGCAAGCATAGGCCTTTTACGTTGTTGAAGTCCGCGATTGCGTCACTTCGAGATGCCCCCCTTGGGGCAGCTCTTAACGACCACACCTTTTGAGGTATCAATTCGAAATTTTGTACGAACTATCAAGAAGTATTACTCTTTCCATCGAGCGCGGTCCCATAATTTTACCATAATCCGTTGTGACGTCACAATGCGACGAAAATCACCTTTGTTTAAACAATCGCTGGGTGGCGCACGTCCTTGGGAGGGCAAAGTGAGGGGGTGCAAGGTCGAGAGGAGGGATAGACCTTTCCAACGGTACCCGGATTGTCGCTCTGCGCGTTCTACTTTTTGCGTAGTGGGCTCGCGAATTCTGGTCAAGAAAGTACACTTGGTGCAAGCATAGGCCTTTTACGTTGTTGAAGTCCGCGATTGCGTCACTTCGAGATGCCCCCCTTGGGGCAGCTCTTAACGACACACCTTTTGAGGTATCAATTCGAAATTTTGTACGAACTATCAAGAAGTATTACTCTTTCCATCGAGCGCGGTCCCATAATTTTACCATAATCCGTTGTGACGTCACAATGCGACGAAAATCACCTTTGTTTAAACAATCGCTGGGTGGCGCACGTCCTTGGGAGGGCAAAGTGAGGGGGTGCAAGGTCGAGAGGAGGGATAGACCTTTCCAACGGTACCCGGATTGTCGCTCTGCGCGTTCTACTTTTTGCGTAGTGGGCTCGCGAATTCTGGTCAAGAAAGTACACTTGGTGCAAGCATAGGCCTTTTACGTTGTTGAAGTCCGCGATTGCGTCACTTCGAGATGCCCCCCTTGGGGCAGCTCTTAACGACACACCTTTTGAGGTATCAATTCGAAATTTTGTACGAACTATCAAGAAGTATTACTCTTTCCATCGAGCGCGGTCCCATAATTTTACCATAATCCGTTGTGACGTCACAATGCGACGAAAATCACCTTTGTTTAAACAATCGCTGGGTGGCGCACGTCCTTGGGAGGGCAAAGTGAGGGGGTGCAAGGTCGAGAGGAGGGATAGACCTTTCCAACGGTACCCGGATTGTCGCTCTGCGCGTTCTACTTTTTGCGTAGTGGGCTCGCGAATTCTGGTCAAGAAAGTACACTTGGTGCAAGCATAGGCCTTTTACGTTGTTGAAGTCCGCGATTGCGTCACTTCGAGATGCCCCCCTTGGGGCAGCTCTTAACGACACACCTTTTGAGGTATCAATTCGAAATTTTGTACGAACTATCAAGAAGTATTACTCTTTCCATCGAGCGCGGTCCCATAATTTTACCATAATCCGTTGTGACGTCACAATGCGACGAAAATCACCTTTGTTTAAACAATCGCTGGGTGGCGCACGTCCTTGGGAGGGCAAAGTGAGGGGGTGCAAGGTCGAGAGGAGGGATAGACCTTTCCAACGGTACCCGGATTGTCGCTCTGCGCGTTCTACTTTTTGCGTAGTGGGCTCGCGAATTCTGGTCAAGAAAGTACACTTGGTGCAAGCATAGGCCTTTTACGTTGTTGAAGTCCGCGATTGCGTCACTTCGAGATGCCCCCCTTGGGGCAGCTCTTAACGACACACCTTTTGAGGTATCAATTCGAAATTTTGTACGAACTATCAAGAAGTATTACTCGTTCCATCGAGCGCGGTCCCATAATTTTACCATAATCCGTTGTGACGTCACAATGCGACGAAAATCACCTTTGTTTAAACAATCGCTGGGTGGCGCACGTCCTTGGGAGGGCAAAGTGAGGGGGTGCAAGGTCGAGAGGAGGGATAGACCTTTCCAACGGTACCCGGATTGTCGCTCTGCGCGTTCTACTTTTTGCGTAGTGGGCTCGCGAATTCTGGTCAAGAAAGTACACTTGGTGCAAGCATAGGCCTTTTACGTTGTTGAAGTCCGCGATTGCGTCACTTCGAGATGCCCCCCTTGGGGCAGCTCTTAACGACACACCTTTTGAGGTATCAATTCGAAATTTTGTACGAACTATCAAGAAGTATTACTCTTTCCATCGAGCGCGGTCCCATAATTTTACCATAATCCGTTGTGACGTCACAATGCGACGAAAATCACCTTTGTTTAAACAATCGCTGGGTGGCGCACGTCCTTGGGAGGGCAAAGTGAGGGGGTGCAAGGTCGAGAGGAGGGATAGACCTTTCCAACGGTACCCGGATTGTCGCTCTGCGCGTTCTACTTTTTGCGTAGTGGGCTCGCGAATTCTGGTCAAGAAAGTACACTTGGTGCAAGCATAGGCCTTTTACGTTGTTGAAGTCCGCGATTGCGTCACTTCGAGATGCCCCCCTTGGGGCAGCTCTTAACGACACACCTTTTGAGGTATCAATTCGAAATTTTGTACGAACTATCAAGAAGTATTACTCTTTCCATCGAGCGCGGTCCCATAATTTTACCATAATCCGTTGTGACGTCACAATGCGACGAAAATCACCTTTGTTTAAACAATCGCTGGGTGGCGCACGTCCTTGGGAGGGCAAAGTGAGGGGGTGCAAGGTCGAGAGGAGGGATAGACCTTTCCAACGGTACCCGGATTGTCGCTCTGCGCGTTCTACTTTTTGCGTAGTGGGCTCGCGAATTCTGGTCAAGAAAGTACACTTGGTGCAAGCATAGGCCTTTTACGTTGTTGAAGTCCGCGATTGCGTCACTTCGAGATGCCCCCCTTGGGGCAGCTCTTAACGACACACCTTTTGAGGTATCAATTCGAAATTTTGTACGAACTATCAAGAAGTATTACTCTTTCCATCGAGCGCGGTCCCATAATTTTACCATAATCCGTTGTGACGTCACAATGCGACGAAAATCACCTTTGTTTAAACAATCGCTGGGTGGCGCACGTCCTTGGGAGGGCAAAGTGAGGGGGTGCAAGGTCGAGAGGAGGGATAGACCTTTCCAACGGTACCCGGATTGTCGCTCTGCGCGTTCTACTTTTTGCGTAGTGGGCTCGCGAATTCTGGTCAAGAAAGTACACTTGGTGCAAGCATAGGCCTTTTACGTTGTTGAAGTCCGCGATTGCGTCACTTCGAGATGCCCCCCTTGGGGCAGCTCTTAACGACACACCTTTTGAGGTATCAATTCGAAATTTTGTACGAACTATCAAGAAGTATTACTCTTTCCATCGAGCGCGGTCCCATAATTTTACCATAATCCGTTGTGACGTCACAATGCGACGAAAATCACCTTTGTTTAAACAATCGCTGGGTGGCGCACGTCCTTGGGAGGGCAAAGTGAGGGGGTGCAAGGTCGAGAGGAGGGATAGACCTTTCCAACGGTACCCGGATTGTCGCTCTGCGCGTTCTACTTTTTGCGTAGTGGGCTCGCGAATTCTGGTCAAGAAAGTACACTTGGTGCAAGCATAGGCCTTTTACGTTGTTGAAGTCCGCGATTGCGTCACTTCGAGATGCCCCCCTTGGGGCAGCTCTTAACGACACACCTTTTGAGGTATCAATTCGAAATTTTGTACGAACTATCAAGAAGTATTACTCTTTCCATCGAGCGCGGTCCCATAATTTTACCATAATCCGTTGTGACGTCACAATGCGACGAAAATCACCTTTGTTTAAACAATCGCTGGGTGGCGCACGTCCTTGGGAGGGCAAAGTGAGGGGGTGCAAGGTCGAGAGGAGGGATAGACCTTTCCAACGGTACCCGGATTGTCGCTCTGCGCGTTCTACTTTTTGCGTAGTGGGCTCGCGAATTCTGGTCAAGAAAGTACACTTGGTGCAAGCATAGGCCTTTTACGTTGTTGAAGTCCGCGATTGCGTCACTTCGAGATGCCCCCCTTGGGGCAGCTCTTAACGACACACCTTTTGAGGTATCAATTCGAAATTTTGTACGAACTATCAAGAAGTATTACTCTTTCCATCGAGCGCGGTCCCATAATTTTACCATAATCCGTTGTGACGTCACAATGCGACGAAAATCACCTTTGTTTAAACAATCGCTGGGTGGCGCACGTCCTTGGGAGGGCAAAGTGAGGGGGTGCAAGGTCGAGAGGAGGGATAGACCTTTCCAACGGTACCCGGATTGTCGCTCTGCGCGTTCTACTTTTTGCGTAGTGGGCTCGCGAATTCTGGTCAAGAAAGTACACTTGGTGCAAGCATAGGCCTTTTACGTTGTTGAAGTCCGCGATTGCGTCACTTCGAGATGCCCCCCTTGGGGCAGCTCTTAACGACACACCTTTTGAGGTATCAATTCGAAATTTTGTACGAACTATCAAGAAGTATTACTCTTTCCATCGAGCGCGGTCCCATAATTTTACCATAATCCGTTGTGACGTCACAATGCGACGAAAATCACCTTTGTTTAAACAATCGCTGGGTGGCGCACGTCCTTGGGAGGGCAAAGTGAGGGGGTGCAAGGTCGAGAGGAGGGATAGACCTTTCCAACGGTACCCGGATTGTCGCTCTGCGCGTTCTACTTTTTGCGTAGTGGGCTCGCGAATTCTGGTCAAGAAAGTACACTTGGTGCAAGCATAGGCCTTTTACGTTGTTGAAGTCCGCGATTGCGTCACTTCGAGATGCCCCCCTTGGGGCAGCTCTTAACGACACACCTTTTGAGGTATCAATTCGAAATTTTGTACGAACTATCAAGAAGTATTACTCTTTCCATCGAGCGCGGTCCCATAATTTTACCATAATCCGTTGTGACGTCACAATGCGACGAAAATCACCTTTGTTTAAACAATCGCTGGGTGGCGCACGTCCTTGGGAGGGCAAAGTGAGGGGGTGCAAGGTCGAGAGGAGGGATAGACCTTTCCAACGGTACCCGGATTGTCGCTCTGCGCGTTCTACTTTTTGCGTAGTGGGCTCGCGAATTCTGGTCAAGAAAGTACACTTGGTGCAAGCATAGGCCTTTTACGTTGTTGAAGTCCGCGATTGCGTCACTTCGAGATGCCCCCCTTGGGGCAGCTCTTAACGACACACCTTTTGAGGTATCAATTCGAAATTTTGTACGAACTATCAAGAAGTATTACTCTTTCCATCGAGCGCGGTCCCATAATTTTACCATAATCCGTTGTGACGTCACAATGCGACGAAAATCACCTTTGTTTAAACAATCGCTGGGTGGCGCACGTCCTTGGGAGGGCAAAGTGAGGGGGTGCAAGGTCGAGAGGAGGGATAGACCTTTCCAACGGTACCCGGATTGTCGCTCTGCGCGTTCTACTTTTTGCGTAGTGGGCTCGCGAATTCTGGTCAAGAAAGTACACTTGGTGCAAGCATAGGCCTTTTACGTTGTTGAAGTCCGCGATTGCGTCACTTCGAGATGCCCCCCTTGGGGCAGCTCTTAACGACACACCTTTTGAGGTATCAATTCGAAATTTTGTACGAACTATCAAGAAGTATTACTCTTTCCATCGAGCGCGGTCCCATAATTTTACCATAATCCGTTGTGACGTCACAATGCGACGAAAATCACCTTTGTTTAAACAATCGCTGGGTGGCGCACGTCCTTGGGAGGGCAAAGTGAGGGGGTGCAAGGTCGAGAGGAGGGATAGACCTTTCCAACGGTACCCGGATTGTCGCTCTGCGCGTTCTACTTTTTGCGTAGTGGGCTCGCGAATTCTGGTCAAGAAAGTACACTTGGTGCAAGCATAGGCCTTTTACGTTGTTGAAGTCCGCGATTGCGTCACTTCGAGATGCCCCCCTTGGGGCAGCTCTTAACGACACACCTTTTGAGGTATCAATTCGAAATTTTGTACGAACTATCAAGAAGTATTACTCTTTCCATCGAGCGCGGTCCCATAATTTTACCATAATCCGTTGTGACGTCACAATGCGACGAAAATCACCTTTGTTTAAACAATCGCTGGGTGGCGCACGTCCTTGGGAGGGCAAAGTGAGGGGGTGCAAGGTCGAGAGGAGGGATAGACCTTTCCAACGGTACCCGGATTGTCGCTCTGCGCGTTCTACTTTTTGCGTAGTGGGCTCGCGAATTCTGGTCAAGAAAGTACACTTGGTGCAAGCATAGGCCTTTTACGTTGTTGAAGTCCGCGATTGCGTCACTTCGAGATGCCCCCCTTGGGGCAGCTCTTAACGACACACCTTTTGAGGTATCAATTCGAAATTTTGTACGAACTATCAAGAAGTATTACTCTTTCCATCGAGCGCGGTCCCATAATTTTACCATAATCCGTTGTGACGTCACAATGCGACGAAAATCACCTTTGTTTAAACAATCGCTGGGTGGCGCACGTCCTTGGGAGGGCAAAGTGAGGGGGTGCAAGGTCGAGAGGAGGGATAGACCTTTCCAACGGTACCCGGATTGTCGCTCTGCGCGTTCTACTTTTTGCGTAGTGGGCTCGCGAATTCTGGTCAAGAAAGTACACTTGGTGCAAGCATAGGCCTTTTACGTTGTTGAAGTCCGCGATTGCGTCACTTCGAGATGCCCCCCTTGGGGCAGCTCTTAACGACACACCTTTTGAGGTATCAATTCGAAATTTTGTACGAACTATCAAGAAGTATTACTCTTTCCATCGAGCGCGGTCCCATAATTTTACCATAATCCGTTGTGACGTCACAATGCGACGAAAATCACCTTTGTTTAAACAATCGCTGGGTGGCGCACGTCCTTGGGAGGGCAAAGTGAGGGGGTGCAAGGTCGAGAGGAGGGATAGACCTTTCCAACGGTACCCGGATTGTCGCTCTGCGCGTTCTACTTTTTGCGTAGTGGGCTCGCGAATTCTGGTCAAGAAAGTACACTTGGTGCAAGCATAGGCCTTTTACGTTGTTGAAGTCCGCGATTGCGTCACTTCGAGATGCCCCCCTTGGGGCAGCTCTTAACGACACACCTTTTGAGGTATCAATTCGAAATTTTGTACGAACTATCAAGAAGTATTACTCTTTCCATCGAGCGCGGTCCCATAATTTTACCATAATCCGTTGTGACGTCACAATGCGACGAAAATCACCTTTGTTTAAACAATCGCTGGGTGGCGCACGTCCTTGGGAGGGCAAAGTGAGGGGGTGCAAGGTCGAGAGGAGGGATAGACCTTTCCAACGGTACCCGGATTGTCGCTCTGCGCGTTCTACTTTTTGCGTAGTGGGCTCGCGAATTCTGGTCAAGAAAGTACACTTGGTGCAAGCATAGGCCTTTTACGTTGTTGAAGTCCGCGATTGCGTCACTTCGAGATGCCCCCCTTGGGGCAGCTCTTAACGACACACCTTTTGAGGTATCAATTCGAAATTTTGTACGAACTATCAAGAAGTATTACTCTTTCCATCGAGCGCGGTCCCATAATTTTACCATAATCCGTTGTGACGTCACAATGCGACGAAAATCACCTTTGTTTAAACAATTGCTGGGTGGCGCACGTCCTTGGGAGGGCAAAGTGAGGGGGTGCAAGGTCGAGAGGAGGGATAGACCTTTCCAACGGTACCCGGATTGTCGCTCTGCGCGTTCTACTTTTTGCGTAGTGGGCTCGCGAATTCTGGTCAAGAAAGTACACTTGGTGCAAGCATAGGCCTTTTACGTTGTTGAAGTCCGCGATTGCGTCACTTCGAGATGCCCCCCTTGGGGCAGCTCTTAACGACACACCTTTTGAGGTATCAATTCGAAATTTTGTACGAACTATCAAGAAGTATTACTCTTTCCATCGAGCGCGGTCCCATAATTTTACCATAATCCGTTGTGACGTCACAATGCGACGAAAATCACCTTTGTTTAAACAATCGCTGGGTGGCGCACGTCCTTGGGAGGGCAAAGTGAGGGGGTGCAAGGTCGAGAGGAGGGATAGACCTTTCCAACGGTACCCGGATTGTCGCTCTGCGCGTTCTACTTTTTGCGTAGTGGGCTCGCGAATTCTGGTCAAGAAAGTACACTTGGTGCAAGCATAGGCCTTTTACGTTGTTGAAGTCCGCGATTGCGTCACTTCGAGATGCCCCCCTTGGGGCAGCTCTTAACGACACACCTTTTGAGGTATCAATTCGAAATTTTGTACGAACTATCAAGAAGTATTACTCTTTCCATCGAGCGCGGTCCCATAATTTTACCATAATCCGTTGTGACGTCACAATGCGACGAAAATCACCTTTGTTTAAACAATCGCTGGGTGGCGCACGTCCTTGGGAGGGCAAAGTGAGGGGGTGCAAGGTCGAGAGGAGGGATAGACCTTTCCAACGGTACCCGGATTGTCGCTCTGCGCGTTCTACTTTTTGCGTAGTGGGCTCGCGAATTCTGGTCAAGAAAGTACACTTGGTGCAAGCATAGGCCTTTTACGTTGTTGAAGTCCGCGATTGCGTCACTTCGAGATGCCCCCCTTGGGGCAGCTCTTAACGACACACCTTTTGAGGTATCAATTCGAAATTTTGTACGAACTATCAAGAAGTATTACTCTTTCCATCGAGCGCGGTCCCATAATTTTACCATAATCCGTTGTGACGTCACAATGCGACGAAAATCACCTTTGTTTAAACAATCGCTGGGTGGCGCACGTCCTTGGGAGGGCAAAGTGAGGGGGTGCAAGGTCGAGAGGAGGGATAGACCTTTCCAACGGTACCCGGATTGTCGCTCTGCGCGTTCTACTTTTTGCGTAGTGGGCTCGCGAATTCTGGTCAAGAAAGTACACTTGGTGCAAGCATAGGCCTTTTACGTTGTTGAAGTCCGCGATTGCGTCACTTCGAGATGCCCCCCTTGGGGCAGCTCTTAACGACACACCTTTTGAGGTATCAATTCGAAATTTTGTACGAACTATCAAGAAGTATTACTCTTTCCATCGAGCGCGGTCCCATAATTTTACCATAATCCGTTGTGACGTCACAATGCGACGAAAATCACCTTTGTTTAAACAATCGCTGGGTGGCGCACGTCCTTGGGAGGGCAAAGTGAGGGGGTGCAAGGTCGAGAGGAGGGATAGACCTTTCCAACGGTACCCGGATTGTCGCTCTGCGCGTTCTACTTTTTGCGTAGTGGGCTCGCGAATTCTGGTCAAGAAAGTACACTTGGTGCAAGCATAGGCCTTTTACGTTGTTGAAGTCCGCGATTGCGTCACTTCGAGATGCCCCCCTTGGGGCAGCTCTTAACGACACACCTTTTGAGGTATCAATTCGAAATTTTGTACGAACTATCAAGAAGTATTACTCTTTCCATCGAGCGCGGTCCCATAATTTTACCATAATCCGTTGTGACGTCACAATGCGACGAAAATCACCTTTGTTTAAACAATCGCTGGGTGGCGCACGTCCTTGGGAGGGCAAAGTGAGGGGGTGCAAGGTCGAGAGGAGGGATAGACCTTTCCAACGGTACCCGGATTGTCGCTCTGCGCGTTCTACTTTTTGCGTAGTGGGCTCGCGAATTCTGGTCAAGAAAGTACACTTGGTGCAAGCATAGGCCTTTTACGTTGTTGAAGTCCGCGATTGCGTCACTTCGAGATGCCCCCCTTGGGGCAGCTCTTAACGACACACCTTTTGAGGTATCAATTCGAAATTTTGTACGAACTATCAAGAAGTATTACTCTTTCCATCGAGCGCGGTCCCATAATTTTACCATAATCCGTTGTGACGTCACAATGCGACGAAAATCACCTTTGTTTAAACAATCGCTGGGTGGCGCACGTCCTTGGGAGGGCAAAGTGAGGGGGTGCAAGGTCGAGAGGAGGGATAGACCTTTCCAACGGTACCCGGATTGTCGCTCTGCGCGTTCTACTTTTTGCGTAGTGGGCTCGCGAATTCTGGTCAAGAAAGTACACTTGGTGCAAGCATAGGCCTTTTACGTTGTTGAAGTCCGCGATTGCGTCACTTCGAGATGCCCCCCTTGGGGCAGCTCTTAACGACACACCTTTTGAGGTATCAATTCGAAATTTTGTACGAACTATCAAGAAGTATTACTCTTTCCATCGAGCGCGGTCCCATAATTTTACCATAATCCGTTGTGACGTCACAATGCGACGAAAATCACCTTTGTTTAAACAATCGCTGGGTGGCGCACGTCCTTGGGAGGGCAAAGTGAGGGGGTGCAAGGTCGAGAGGAGGGATAGACCTTTCCAACGGTACCCGGATTGTCGCTCTGCGCGTTCTACTTTTTGCGTAGTGGGCTCGCGAATTCTGGTCAAGAAAGTACACTTGGTGCAAGCATAGGCCTTTTACGTTGTTGAAGTCCGCGATTGCGTCACTTCGAGATGCCCCCCTTGGGGCAGCTCTTAACGACACACCTTTTGAGGTATCAATTCGAAATTTTGTACGAACTATCAAGAAGTATTACTCTTTCCATCGAGCGCGGTCCCATAATTTTACCATAATCCGTTGTGACGTCACAATGCGACGAAAATCACCTTTGTTTAAACAATCGCTGGGTGGCGCACGTCCTTGGGAGGGCAAAGTGAGGGGGTGCAAGGTCGAGAGGAGGGATAGACCTTTCCAACGGTACCCGGATTGTCGCTCTGCGCGTTCTACTTTTTGCGTAGTGGGCTCGCGAATTCTGGTCAAGAAAGTACACTTGGTGCAAGCATAGGCCTTTTACGTTGTTGAAGTCCGCGATTGCGTCACTTCGAGATGCCCCCCTTGGGGCAGCTCTTAACGACACACCTTTTGAGGTATCAATTCGAAATTTTGTACGAACTATCAAGAAGTATTACTCTTTCCATCGAGCGCGGTCCCATAATTTTACCATAATCCGTTGTGACGTCACAATGCGACGAAAATCACCTTTGTTTAAACAATCGCTGGGTGGCGCACGTCCTTGGGAGGGCAAAGTGAGGGGGTGCAAGGTCGAGAGGAGGGATAGACCTTTCCAACGGTACCCGGATTGTCGCTCTGCGCGTTCTACTTTTTGCGTAGTGGGCTCGCGAATTCTGGTCAAGAAAGTACACTTGGTGCAAGCATAGGCCTTTTACGTTGTTGAAGTCCGCGATTGCGTCACTTCGAGATGCCCCCCTTGGGGCAGCTCTTAACGACACACCTTTTGAGGTATCAATTCGAAATTTTGTACGAACTATCAAGAAGTATTACTCTTTCCATCGAGCGCGGTCCCATAATTTTACCATAATCCGTTGTGACGTCACAATGCGACGAAAATCACCTTTGTTTAAACAATCGCTGGGTGGCGCACGTCCTTGGGAGGGCAAAGTGAGGGGGTGCAAGGTCGAGAGGAGGGATAGACCTTTCCAACGGTACCCGGATTGTCGCTCTGCGCGTTCTACTTTTTGCGTAGTGGGCTCGCGAATTCTGGTCAAGAAAGTACACTTGGTGCAAGCATAGGCCTTTTACGTTGTTGAAGTCCGCGATTGCGTCACTTCGAGATGCCCCCCTTGGGGCAGCTCTTAACGACACACCTTTTGAGGTATCAATTCGAAATTTTGTACGAACTATCAAGAAGTATTACTCTTTCCATCGAGCGCGGTCCCATAATTTTACCATAATCCGTTGTGACGTCACAATGCGACGAAAATCACCTTTGTTTAAACAATCGCTGGGTGGCGCACGTCCTTGGGAGGGCAAAGTGAGGGGGTGCAAGGTCGAGAGGAGGGATAGACCTTTCCAACGGTACCCGGATTGTCGCTCTGCGCGTTCTACTTTTTGCGTAGTGGGCTCGCGAATTCTGGTCAAGAAAGTACACTTGGTGCAAGCATAGGCCTTTTACGTTGTTGAAGTCCGCGATTGCGTCACTTCGAGATGCCCCCCTTGGGGCAGCTCTTAACGACACACCTTTTGAGGTATCAATTCGAAATTTTGTACGAACTATCAAGAAGTATTACTCTTTCCATCGAGCGCGGTCCCATAATTTTACCATAATCCGTTGTGACGTCACAATGCGACGAAAATCACCTTTGTTTAAACAATCGCTGGGTGGCGCACGTCCTTGGGAGGGCAAAGTGAGGGGGTGCAAGGTCGAGAGGAGGGATAGACCTTTCCAACGGTACCCGGATTGTCGCTCTGCGCGTTCTACTTTTTGCGTAGTGGGCTCGCGAATTCTGGTCAAGAAAGTACACTTGGTGCAAGCATAGGCCTTTTACGTTGTTGAAGTCCGCGATTGCGTCACTTCGAGATGCCCCCCTTGGGGCAGCTCTTAACGACACACCTTTTGAGGTATCAATTCGAAATTTTGTACGAACTATCAAGAAGTATTACTCTTTCCATCGAGCGCGGTCCCATAATTTTACCATAATCCGTTGTGACGTCACAATGCGACGAAAATCACCTTTGTTTAAACAATCGCTGGGTGGCGCACGTCCTTGGGAGGGCAAAGTGAGGGGGTGCAAGGTCGAGAGGAGGGATAGACCTTTCCAACGGTACCCGGATTGTCGCTCTGCGCGTTCTACTTTTTGCGTAGTGGGCTCGCGAATTCTGGTCAAGAAAGTACACTTGGTGCAAGCATAGGCCTTTTACGTTGTTGAAGTCCGCGATTGCGTCACTTCGAGATGCCCCCCTTGGGGCAGCTCTTAACGACACACCTTTTGAGGTATCAATTCGAAATTTTGTACGAACTATCAAGAAGTATTACTCTTTCCATCGAGCGCGGTCCCATAATTTTACCATAATCCGTTGTGACGTCACAATGCGACGAAAATCACCTTTGTTTAAACAATCGCTGGGTGGCGCACGTCCTTGGGAGGGCAAAGTGAGGGGGTGCAAGGTCGAGAGGAGGGATAGACCTTTCCAACGGTACCCGGATTGTCGCTCTGCGCGTTCTACTTTTTGCGTAGTGGGCTCGCGAATTCTGGTCAAGAAAGTACACTTGGTGCAAGCATAGGCCTTTTACGTTGTTGAAGTCCGCGATTGCGTCACTTCGAGATGCCCCCCTTGGGGCAGCTCTTAACGACACACCTTTTGAGGTATCAATTCGAAATTTTGTACGAACTATCAAGAAGTATTACTCTTTCCATCGAGCGCGGTCCCATAATTTTACCATAATCCGTTGTGACGTCACAATGCGACGAAAATCACCTTTGTTTAAACAATCGCTGGGTGGCGCACGTCCTTGGGAGGGCAAAGTGAGGGGGTGCAAGGTCGAGAGGAGGGATAGACCTTTCCAACGGTACCCGGATTGTCGCTCTGCGCGTTCTACTTTTTGCGTAGTGGGCTCGCGAATTCTGGTCAAGAAAGTACACTTGGTGCAAGCATAGGCCTTTTACGTTGTTGAAGTCCGCGATTGCGTCACTTCGAGATGCCCCCCTTGGGGCAGCTCTTAACGACACACCTTTTGAGGTATCAATTCGAAATTTTGTACGAACTATCAAGAAGTATTACTCTTTCCATCGAGCGCGGTCCCATAATTTTACCATAATCCGTTGTGACGTCACAATGCGACGAAAATCACCTTTGTTTAAACAATCGCTGGGTGGCGCACGTCCTTGGGAGGGCAAAGTGAGGGGGTGCAAGGTCGAGAGGAGGGATAGACCTTTCCAACGGTACCCGGATTGTCGCTCTGCGCGTTCTACTTTTTGCGTAGTGGGCTCGCGAATTCTGGTCAAGAAAGTACACTTGGTGCAAGCATAGGCCTTTTACGTTGTTGAAGTCCGCGATTGCGTCACTTCGAGATGCCCCCCTTGGGGCAGCTCTTAACGACACACCTTTTGAGGTATCAATTCGAAATTTTGTACGAACTATCAAGAAGTATTACTCTTTCCATCGAGCGCGGTCCCATAATTTTACCATAATCCGTTGTGACGTCACAATGCGACGAAAATCACCTTTGTTTAAACAATCGCTGGGTGGCGCACGTCCTTGGGAGGGCAAAGTGAGGGGGTGCAAGGTCGAGAGGAGGGATAGACCTTTCCAACGGTACCCGGATTGTCGCTCTGCGCGTTCTACTTTTTGCGTAGTGGGCTCGCGAATTCTGGTCAAGAAAGTACACTTGGTGCAAGCATAGGCCTTTTACGTTGTTGAAGTCCGCGATTGCGTCACTTCGAGATGCCCCCCTTGGGGCAGCTCTTAACGACACACCTTTTGAGGTATCAATTCGAAATTTTGTACGAACTATCAAGAAGTATTACTCTTTCCATCGAGCGCGGTCCCATAATTTTACCATAATCCGTTGTGACGTCACAATGCGACGAAAATCACCTTTGTTTAAACAATCGCTGGGTGGCGCACGTCCTTGGGAGGGCAAAGTGAGGGGGTGCAAGGTCGAGAGGAGGGATAGACCTTTCCAACGGTACCCGGATTGTCGCTCTGCGCGTTCTACTTTTTGCGTAGTGGGCTCGCGAATTCTGGTCAAGAAAGTACACTTGGTGCAAGCATAGGCCTTTTACGTTGTTGAAGTCCGCGATTGCGTCACTTCGAGATGCCCCCCTTGGGGCAGCTCTTAACGACACACCTTTTGAGGTATCAATTCGAAATTTTGTACGAACTATCAAGAAGTATTACTCTTTCCATCGAGCGCGGTCCCATAATTTTACCATAATCCGTTGTGACGTCACAATGCGACGAAAATCACCTTTGTTTAAACAATCGCTGGGTGGCGCACGTCCTTGGGAGGGCAAAGTGAGGGGGTGCAAGGTCGAGAGGAGGGATAGACCTTTCCAACGGTACCCGGATTGTCGCTCTGCGCGTTCTACTTTTTGCGTAGTGGGCTCGCGAATTCTGGTCAAGAAAGTACACTTGGTGCAAGCATAGGCCTTTTACGTTGTTGAAGTCCGCGATTGCGTCACTTCGAGATGCCCCCCTTGGGGCAGCTCTTAACGACACACCTTTTGAGGTATCAATTCGAAATTTTGTACGAACTATCAAGAAGTATTACTCTTTCCATCGAGCGCGGTCCCATAATTTTACCATAATCCGTTGTGACGTCACAATGCGACGAAAATCACCTTTGTTTAAACAATCGCTGGGTGGCGCACGTCCTTGGGAGGGCAAAGTGAGGGGGTGCAAGGTCGAGAGGAGGGATAGACCTTTCCAACGGTACCCGGATTGTCGCTCTGCGCGTTCTACTTTTTGCGTAGTGGGCTCGCGAATTCTGGTCAAGAAAGTACACTTGGTGCAAGCATAGGCCTTTTACGTTGTTGAAGTCCGCGATTGCGTCACTTCGAGATGCCCCCCTTGGGGCAGCTCTTAACGACACACCTTTTGAGGTATCAATTCGAAATTTTGTACGAACTATCAAGAAGTATTACTCTTTCCATCGAGCGCGGTCCCATAATTTTACCATAATCCGTTGTGACGTCACAATGCGACGAAAATCACCTTTGTTTAAACAATCGCTGGGTGGCGCACGTCCTTGGGAGGGCAAAGTGAGGGGGTGCAAGGTCGAGAGGAGGGATAGACCTTTCCAACGGTACCCGGATTGTCGCTCTGCGCGTTCTACTTTTTGCGTAGTGGGCTCGCGAATTCTGGTCAAGAAAGTACACTTGGTGCAAGCATAGGCCTTTTACGTTGTTGAAGTCCGCGATTGCGTCACTTCGAGATGCCCCCCTTGGGGCAGCTCTTAACGACACACCTTTTGAGGTATCAATTCGAAATTTTGTACGAACTATCAAGAAGTATTACTCTTTCCATCGAGCGCGGTCCCATAATTTTACCATAATCCGTTGTGACGTCACAATGCGACGAAAATCACCTTTGTTTAAACAATCGCTGGGTGGCGCACGTCCTTGGGAGGGCAAAGTGAGGGGGTGCAAGGTCGAGAGGAGGGATAGACCTTTCCAACGGTACCCGGATTGTCGCTCTGCGCGTTCTACTTTTTGCGTAGTGGGCTCGCGAATTCTGGTCAAGAAAGTACACTTGGTGCAAGCATAGGCCTTTTACGTTGTTGAAGTCCGCGATTGCGTCACTTCGAGATGCCCCCCTTGGGGCAGCTCTTAACGACACACCTTTTGAGGTATCAATTCGAAATTTTGTACGAACTATCAAGAAGTATTACTCTTTCCATCGAGCGCGGTCCCATAATTTTACCATAATCCGTTGTGACGTCACAATGCGACGAAAATCACCTTTGTTTAAACAATCGCTGGGTGGCGCACGTCCTTGGGAGGGCAAAGTGAGGGGGTGCAAGGTCGAGAGGAGGGATAGACCTTTCCAACGGTACCCGGATTGTCGCTCTGCGCGTTCTACTTTTTGCGTAGTGGGCTCGCGAATTCTGGTCAAGAAAGTACACTTGGTGCAAGCATAGGCCTTTTACGTTGTTGAAGTCCGCGATTGCGTCACTTCGAGATGCCCCCCTTGGGGCAGCTCTTAACGACACACCTTTTGAGGTATCAATTCGAAATTTTGTACGAACTATCAAGAAGTATTACTCTTTCCATCGAGCGCGGTCCCATAATTTTACCATAATCCGTTGTGACGTCACAATGCGACGAAAATCACCTTTGTTTAAACAATCGCTGGGTGGCGCACGTCCTTGGGAGGGCAAAGTGAGGGGGTGCAAGGTCGAGAGGAGGGATAGACCTTTCCAACGGTACCCGGATTGTCGCTCTGCGCGTTCTACTTTTTGCGTAGTGGGCTCGCGAATTCTGGTCAAGAAAGTACACTTGGTGCAAGCATAGGCCTTTTACGTTGTTGAAGTCCGCGATTGCGTCACTTCGAGATGCCCCCCTTGGGGCAGCTCTTAACGACACACCTTTTGAGGTATCAATTCGAAATTTTGTACGAACTATCAAGAAGTATTACTCTTTCCATCGAGCGCGGTCCCATAATTTTACCATAATCCGTTGTGACGTCACAATGCGACGAAAATCACCTTTGTTTAAACAATCGCTGGGTGGCGCACGTCCTTGGGAGGGCAAAGTGAGGGGGTGCAAGGTCGAGAGGAGGGATAGACCTTTCCAACGGTACCCGGATTGTCGCTCTGCGCGTTCTACTTTTTGCGTAGTGGGCTCGCGAATTCTGGTCAAGAAAGTACACTTGGTGCAAGCATAGGCCTTTTACGTTGTTGAAGTCCGCGATTGCGTCACTTCGAGATGCCCCCCTTGGGGCAGCTCTTAACGACACACCTTTTGAGGTATCAATTCGAAATTTTGTACGAACTATCAAGAAGTATTACTCTTTCCATCGAGCGCGGTCCCATAATTTTACCATAATCCGTTGTGACGTCACAATGCGACGAAAATCACCTTTGTTTAAACAATCGCTGGGTGGCGCACGTCCTTGGGAGGGCAAAGTGAGGGGGTGCAAGGTCGAGAGGAGGGATAGACCTTTCCAACGGTACCCGGATTGTCGCTCTGCGCGTTCTACTTTTTGCGTAGTGGGCTCGCGAATTCTGGTCAAGAAAGTACACTTGGTGCAAGCATAGGCCTTTTACGTTGTTGAAGTCCGCGATTGCGTCACTTCGAGATGCCCCCCTTGGGGCAGCTCTTAACGACACACCTTTTGAGGTATCAATTCGAAATTTTGTACGAACTATCAAGAAGTATTACTCTTTCCATCGAGCGCGGTCCCATAATTTTACCATAATCCGTTGTGACGTCACAATGCGACGAAAATCACCTTTGTTTAAACAATCGCTGGGTGGCGCACGTCCTTGGGAGGGCAAAGTGAGGGGGTGCAAGGTCGAGAGGAGGGATAGACCTTTCCAACGGTACCCGGATTGTCGCTCTGCGCGTTCTACTTTTTGCGTAGTGGGCTCGCGAATTCTAGTCAAGAAAGTACACTTGGTGCAAGCATAGGCCTTTTACGTTGTTGAAGTCCGCGATTGCGTCACTTCGAGATGCCCCCCTTGGGGCAGCTCTTAACGACACACCTTTTGAGGTATCAATTCGAAATTTTGTACGAACTATCAAGAAGTATTACTCTTTCCATCGAGCGCGGTCCCATAATTTTACCATAATCCGTTGTGACGTCACAATGCGACGAAAATCACCTTTGTTTAAACAATCGCTGGGTGGCGCACGTCCTTGGGAGGGCAAAGTGAGGGGGTGCAAGGTCGAGAGGAGGGATAGACCTTTCCAACGGTACCCGGATTGTCGCTCTGCGCGTTCTACTTTTTGCGTAGTGGGCTCGCGAATTCTGGTCAAGAAAGTACACTTGGTGCAAGCATAGGCCTTTTACGTTGTTGAAGTCCGCGATTGCGTCACTTCGAGATGCCCCCCTTGGGGCAGCTCTTAACGACACACCTTTTGAGGTATCAATTCGAAATTTTGTACGAACTATCAAGAAGTATTACTCTTTCCATCGAGCGCGGTCCCATAATTTTACCATAATCCGTTGTGACGTCACAATGCGACGAAAATCACCTTTGTTTAAACAATCGCTGGGTGGCGCACGTCCTTGGGAGGGCAAAGTGAGGGGGTGCAAGGTCGAGAGGAGGGATAGACCTTTCCAACGGTACCCGGATTGTCGCTCTGCGCGTTCTACTTTTTGCGTAGTGGGCTCGCGAATTCTGGTCAAGAAAGTACACTTGGTGCAAGCATAGGCCTTTTACGTTGTTGAAGTCCGCGATTGCGTCACTTCGAGATGCCCCCCTTGGGGCAGCTCTTAACGACACACCTTTTGAGGTATCAATTCGAAATTTTGTACGAACTATCAAGAAGTATTACTCTTTCCATCGAGCGCGGTCCCATAATTTTACCATAATCCGTTGTGACGTCACAATGCGACGAAAATCACCTTTGTTTAAACAATCGCTGGGTGGCGCACGTCCTTGGGAGGGCAAAGTGAGGGGTGCAAGGTCGAGAGGAGGGATAGACCTTTCCAACGGTACCCGGATTGTCGCTCTGCGCGTTCTACTTTTTGCGTAGTGGGCTCGCGAATTCTGGTCAAGAAAGTACACTTGGTGCAAGCATAGGCCTTTTACGTTGTTGAAGTCCGCGATTGCGTCACTTCGAGATGCCCCCCTTGGGGCAGCTCTTAACGACACACCTTTTGAGGTATCAATTCGAAATTTTGTACGAACTATCAAGAAGTATTACTCTTTCCATCGAGCGCGGTCCCATAATTTTACCATAATCCGTTGTGACGTCACAATGCGACGAAAATCACCTTTGTTTAAACAATCGCTGGGTGGCGCACGTCCTTGGGAGGGCAAAGTGAGGGGGTGCAAGGTCGAGAGGAGGGATAGACCTTTCCAACGGTACCCGGATTGTCGCTCTGCGCGTTCTACTTTTTGCGTAGTGGGCTCGCGAATTCTGGTCAAGAAAGTACACTTGGTGCAAGCATAGGCCTTTTACGTTGTTGAAGTCCGCGATTGCGTCACTTCGAGATGCCCCCCTTGGGGCAGCTCTTAACGACACACCTTTTGAGGTATCAATTC
>NW_027648938.1:0-22969 GCF_965637545.1 Phallusia mammillata
CAACAGTGACATTAAATTCTGAACCAGGAATCAACGGACCGATATTAAGCGAGCTAATGTTGTTCACACGATCAGTCTTGTTTGTTTCGGGACCAACATAGATTACATCAAAAGTAGTTGTGTCTGAAGACGAAAAAAAGTAATATGTGTTACGACGGTTTTATGAAGCTATTTGCTGCACAATTTGTTGTCGCATACAAACCTGGAAGGGGATTCCATTCAACATCAACAGTTGTGTCAGTAATGTTCGAAACCGATGTGTTCAACAAAGCTGGAAGCATGTCTATTGATAAAGAAATAGATGGATAACCTCTACTGCAGCAAAATGATTGTTCTAGCAAACAACAGTATGGTTTGTCTTACCAAGTGGTGTAACATTGGATTGTCCAATTACTCGTCCGGTGCTGGTTACACCTTCCACAGTTACATCATACGTCTGCCCTGGTCGAAGGTTGGTCAATGATGAGCTGTTGGTGGGGGATTGTACCAAAGCGGTGACGTTATCGAGTGTGTACAAGACATTGTATAAAGAAGCACCTAAAAACGTTATGGATGTTATCAACAAATTGAGAAATTCGCACCATCCGTCACCAACACGGATAAACCATGAAAAAGTTGACTTCCAATGTAACTCCATTTACGTAACGTTAAAAGTATACGTCAACAAGTGGAAAAAAACGAATATGAATTCAAATACAATTCAGTACGTTCTTTTGCAACAATGCGAAGAAGACCATTACTGTATGGTCTTACCAGGAACATTGCTCCAAGTGACGTTTGCAGTTGTCGACGTAATGAAGTCGAAAGTTAGCACGATAGTTTGATTGGCTATAAAACGAGAAAAAAACACCAATCATTAGTTTTGAAAGTGGGTCATATACCAAAATCGCAAAAAGTCTTTGCATATATTTGTTACCTGTTGGGAAAACACGAGGATCTGACTTTCCAATCAGTATGTTATCTTTGTCAAAGGCAAAGATAGTGACATTATATCGGGACCCTGGAATTAGTCCACTGATTGTTGTTTTGTTGTTGGTTGTGACGCTCTGAGTATTGGTACCATCTGGTCCATTGTAGACGATATTTGCAGTAACCGTTCCTAGTGTGGATTAAAGATAAGTTGAAACCTTGTTGGTCACAATGTTTTTTGCACAAAAATGAAATGCAAATCTAACCTGGGACATTGTTCCACTCGACATCTGCCGTCGAATCGGTCACGTTATTAACCATTACAGTGATCAAGTTATGGGACATGGCTGAAAAGGCACAAAATAAATTACTTCTGTCAATGCACACATTTTAGGCACAACAAAATTGCAATTTACTTAGAGGAGTGCGATTTGATCTTCCAATCAACTGCCCAGTGCTTGTGTGTGCAGTGACGATAATCTCATATGTCTGGCCTGGACTTTTTTCAACTAGAGTTACGTTATTTGTATCGGATGGTGTAATGACAGTAACGTTTCCGATAGTTGCTGACACGTTATACGTTGATGCTCCTGAGAATAAACTCATTTCTTTAAAAAATATCCAGACCAAAAGAATAAAAAACTTTCAAATATTCACAAAAATATTTGTTTTTTACGAATAATCTTTGCCTTACATTTTGTTTCCTTTTCAAATAAACATTTGTAAGCAGAGACACAAATGTAATCTAGTATCATGTGAAAGATAAGTTACCTGGAACACTGGTCCATATTACATCTGCTATTGTTGAGGCCACGTATGTGAATTCAACAACGATGATTTGGATATCTGAACACAACATCATTGTTATAATAGCAGTTTATTAAAAAGAAATCTCATGCTAATAGAAGCGCACCAACTTTGATTAAAGATTCTTACCAGTTTTGAAGGGTGTTGGTTTAGATTTTGCAGTCACCACACCGTTCTGGTCATATCCCACAACAGTGACATTAAATTCTGAACCAGGAATCAACGGACCGATATTAAGCGAGCTAATGTTGTTCACACGATCAGTCTTGTTTGTTTCGGGACCAACATAGATTACATCAAAAGTAGTTGTGTCTGAAGACGAAAAAAAGTAATATGTGTTACGACGGTTTTATGAAGCTATTTGCTGCACAATTTGTTGTCGCATACAAACCTGGAAGGGGATTCCATTCAACATCAACAGTTGTGTCAGTAATGTTCGAAACCGATGTGTTCAACAAAGCTGGAAGCATGTCTATTGATAAAGAAATAGATGGATAACCTCTACTGCAGCAAAATGATTGTTCTAGCAAACAACAGTATGGTTTGTCTTACCAAGTGGTGTAACATTGGATTGTCCAATTACTCGTCCGGTGCTGGTTACACCTTCGACAGTTACATCATACGTCTGCCCTGGTCGAAGGTTGGTCAATGATGAGCTGTTGGTGGGGGATTGTACCAAAGCGGTGACGTTATCGAGTGTGTACAAGACATTGTATAAAGAAGCACCTAAAAACGTTATGGATGTTATCAACAAATTGTGAAATTCGCACCATCCGTCACCAACACGGATAAACCATGAAAAAGTTGACTTCCAATGTAACTCCATTTACGTAACGTTAAAAGCATACGTCAACAAGTGGAAAAAACGAATATGAATTCAAATACAATTCAGTACGTTCTTTTGCAACAATGCGAAGAAGACCATTACTGTATGATCTTACCAGGAACATTGCTCCAAGTGACGTTTGCAGTTGTCGACGTAATGAAGTCGAAAGTTAGCACGATAGTTTGATTGGCTATAAAACGAGAAAAAAACACCAATCATTAGTTTTGAAAGTGGGTCATATACCCAAATCGCAAAAAGTCTTTGCATATATTTGTTACCTGTTGGGAAAACACGAGGATCTGACTTTCCAATCAGTATGTTATCTTTGTCAAAGGCAAAGATCGTGACATTATATCGGGACCCTGGAATTAGTCCACTGATTGTTGTTTTGTTGTTGGTTGTGACGCTCTGAGTATTGGTACCATCTGGTCCATTGTAGACGATATTTGCAGTAACCGTTCCTAGTGTGGATTAAAGATAAGTTGAAACCTTGTTGGTCACAATGTTTTTTGCACAAAAATGAAATGCAAATCTAACCTGGGACATTGTTCCACTCGACATCTGCCGTCGAATCGGTCACGTTATTAACCATTACAGTGATCAAGTTATGGGACATGGCTGAAAAGGCACAAAATAAATTACTTCTGTCAATGCACACATTTTAGGCACAACAAAATTGCAATTTACTTAGAGGAGTGCGATTTGATCTTCCAATCAAATGCCCAGTGCTTGTGTGTGCAGTGACGATAATCTCATATGTCTGGCCTGGACTTTTTTCAACTAGAGTTACGTTATTTGTATCGGATGGTGTAATGACAGTAACGTTTCCGATAGTTGCTGACACGTTATACGTTGATGCTCCTGAGAATAAACTCATTTCTTTAAACAATATCCAGACCAAAAGAATAAAAAACTTTCAAATATTCACAAAAATATTTGTTTTTTACAAATAATCTTTGCCTTACATTTTGTTTCGTTTTAAAATAAACATTTGTAAGCAGAGACACAAATGTAATCTAGTATCATGTGAAAGATAAGTTACCTGGAACACTGGTCCATATTACATCTGCTATTGTTGAGGCCACGTATGTGAATTCAACAACGATGATTTGGATATCTGAACACAACATCATTGTTATAATAGCAGTTTATTAAAAAGAAATCTTATGCTAATAGAAGCGCACCAACTTTGATTAAAGATTCTTACCAGTTTTGAAGGGTGTTGGTTTAGATTTTGCAGTCACCACACCGTTCTGGTCATATCCCACAACAGTGACATTAAATTCTGAACCAGGAATCAACGGACCGATATTAAGCGAGCTAATGTTGTTCACACGATCAGTCTTGTTTGTTTCGGGACCAACATAGATTACATCAAAAGTAGTTGTGTCTGAAGACGAAAAAAAGTAATATGTGTTACGACGGTTTTATGAAGCTATTTGCTGCACAATTTGTTGTCGCATACAAACCTGGAAGGGGATTCCATTCAACATCAACAGTTGTGTCAGTAATGTTTGAAACCGATGTGTTCAACAAAGCTGGAAGCATGTCTATTGATAAAGAAATAGATGGATAACCTCTACTGCAGCAAAATGATTGTTCTAGCAAACAACAGTATGGTTTGTCTTACCAAGTGGTGTAACATTGGATTGTCCAATTACTCGTCCGGTGCTGGTTACACCTTCCACAGTTACATCATACGTCTGCCCTGGTCGAAGGTTGGTCAATGATGAGCTGTTGGTGGGGGATTGTACCAAAGCGGTGACGTTATCGAGTGTGTACAAGACATTGTATAAAGAAGCATCTAAAAACGATATGGATGTTATCAACAAATTGTGAAATTCGCACCATCCGTCACCAACACGGATAAACCATGAAAAAGTTGACTTCCAATGTAACTCCATTTACAAAACGTTAAAAGTATACGTCAACAAGTGGAAAAAACGAATATGAATTCAAATACAATTCAGTACGTTCTTTTGCAACAATGCGAAGAAGACCATTACTGTATGATCTTACCAGGAACATTGCTCCAAGTGACGTTTGCAGTTGTCGACGTAATGAAGTCGAAAGTTAGCACGATAGTTTGATTGGCTATAAAACGAGAAAAAAACACCAATCATTAGTTTTGAAAGTGGGTCATATACCAAAATCGCAAAAAGTCTTTGCATATATTTGTTACCTGTTGGGAAAACACGAGGATCTGACTTTCCAATCAGTATGTTATCTTTGTCAAAGGCAAAGATAGTGACATTATATCGGGACCCTGGAATTAGTCCACTGATTGTTGTTTTGTTGTTGGTTGTGACGCTCTGAGTATTGGTACCATCTGGTCCATTGTAGACGATATTTGCAGTAACCGTTCCTAGTGTGGATTAAAGATAAGTTGAAACCTTGTTGGTCACAATGTTTTTTGCACAAAAATGAAATGCAAATCTAACCTGGGACATTGTTCCACTCGACATCTGCCGTCGAATCGGTCACGTTATTAACCATTACAGTGATCAAGTTATGGGACATGGCTGAAAAGGTACAAAATAAATTACTTCTGTCAATGCACACATTTTAGGCACAACAAAATTGCAATTTACTTAGAGGAGTGCGATTTGATCTTCCAATCAACTGCCCAGTGCTTGTGTGTGCAGTGACGATAATCTCATATGTCTGGCCTGGACTTTTTTCAACTAGAGTTACGTTATTTGTATCGGATGGTGTAATGACAGTAACGTTTCCGATAGTTGCTGACACGTTATACGTTGATGCTCCTGAGAATAAACTCATTTCTTTAAAAAATATCCAGACCAAAAGAATAAAAAACTTTCAAATATTCACAAAAATATTTGTTTTTTACGAATAATCTTTGCCTTACATTTTGTTTCGTTTTCACATAAACATTTGTAAGCAGAGACACAAATGTAATCTAGTATCATGTGAAAGATAAGTTACCTGGAACACTGGTCCATATTACATCTGCTATTGTTGAGGCCACGTATGTGAATTCAACAACGATGATTTGGATATCTGAACACAACATCATTGTTATAATAGCAGTTTATTAAAAGAAATCTTATGCTAATAGAAGCGCATCAACTTTGATTAAAGATTCTTACCAGTTTTGAAGGGTGTTGGTTTAGATTTTGCAGTCACCACACCGTTCTGGTCATATCCCACAACAGTGACATTAAATTCTGAACCAGGAATCAACGGACCGATATTAAGCGAGCTAATGTTGTTCACACGATCAGTCTTGTTTGTTTCGGGACCAACATAGATTACATCAAAAGTAGTTGTGTCTGAAGACGAAAAAAAGTAATATGTGTTACGACGGTTTTATGAAGCTATTTGCTGCACAATTTGTTGTCGCATACAAACCTGGAAGGGGATTCCATTCAACATCAACAGTTGTGTCAGTAATGTTCGAAACCGATGTGTTCAACAAAGCTGGAAGCATGTCTATTGATAAAGAAATAGATGGATAACCTCTACTGCAGCAAAATGATTGTTCTAGCAAACAACAGTATGGTTTGTCTTACCAAGTGGTGTAACATTGGATTGTCCAATTACTCGTCCGGTGCTGGTTACACCTTCCACAGTTACATCATACGTCTGCCCTGGTCGAAGGTTGGTCAATGATGAGCTGTTGGTGGGGGATTGTACCAAAGCGGTGACGTTATCGAGTGTGTACAAGACATTGTATAAAGAAGCATCTAAAAACGATATGGATGTTATCAACAAATTGTGAAATTCGCACCATCCGTCACCAACACGGATAAACCATGAAAAAGTTGACTTCCAATGTAACTCCATTTACAAAACGTTAAAAGTATACGTCAACAAGTGGAAAAAACGAATATGAATTCAAATACAATTCAGTACGTTCTTTTGCAACAATGCGAAGAAGACCATTACTGTATGATCTTACCAGGAACATTGCTCCAAGTGACGTTTGCAGTTGTCGACGTAATGAAGTCGAAAGTTAGCACGATAGTTTGATTGGCTATAAAACGAGAAAAAAACACCAATCATTAGTTTTGAAAGTGGGTCATATACCAAAATCGCAAAAAGTCTTTGCATATATTTGTTACCTGTTGGGAAAACACGAGGATCTGACTTTCCAATCAGTATGTTATCTTTGTCAAAGGCAAAGATAGTGACATTATATCGGGACCCTGGAATTAGTCCACTGATTGTTGTTTTGTTGTTGGTTGTGACGCTCTGAGTATTGGTACCATCTGGTCCATTGTAGACGATATTTGCAGTAACCGTTCCTAGTGTGGATTAAAGATAAGTTGAAACCTTGTTGGTCACAATGTTTTTTGCACAAAAATGAAATGCAAATCTAACCTGGGACATTGTTCCACTCGACATCTGCCGTCGAATCGGTCACGTTATTAA
Source organism: Phallusia mammillata (assembly GCF_965637545.1). Lineage (NCBI taxonomy): Eukaryota > Metazoa > Chordata > Ascidiacea > Phlebobranchia > Ascidiidae > Phallusia > Phallusia mammillata. Next base: position 6,938 of record NW_027648938.1, read on the forward strand.
CCATTACAGTGATCAAGTTATGGGACATGGCTGAAAAGGTACAAAATAAATTACTTCTGTCAATGCACACATTTTAGGCACAACAAAATTGCAATTTACTTAGAGGAGTGCGATTTGATCTTCCAATCAACTGCCCAGTGCTTGTGTGTGCAGTGACGATAATCTCATATGTCTGGCCTGGACTTTTTTCAACTAGAGTTACGTTATTTGTATCGGATGGTGTAATGACAGTAACGTTTCCGATAGTTGCTGACACGTTATACGTTGATGCTCCTGAGAATAAACTCATTTCTTTAAAAAATATCCAGACCAAAAGAATAAAAAACTTTCAAATATTCACAAAAATATTTGTTTTTTACGAATAATCTTTGCCTTACATTTTGTTTCGTTTTCACATAAACATTTGTAAGCAGAGACACAAATGTAATCTAGTATCATGTGAAAGATAAGTTACCTGGAACACTGGTCCATATTACATCTGCTATTGTTGAGGCCACGTATGTGAATTCAACAACGATGATTTGGATATCTGAACACAACATCATTGTTATAATAGCAGTTTATTAAAAGAAATCTTATGCTAATAGAAGCGCATCAACTTTGATTAAAGATTCTTACCAGTTTTGAAGGGTGTTGGTTTAGATTTTGCAGTCACCACACCGTTCTGGTCATATCCCACAACAGTGACATTAAATTCTGAACCAGGAATCAACGGACCGATATTAAGCGAGCTAATGTTGTTCACACGATCAGTCTTGTTTGTTTCGGGACCAACATAGATTACATCAAAAGTAGTTGTGTCTGAAGACGAAAAAAAGTAATATGTGTTACGACGGTTTTATGAAGCTATTTGCTGCACAATTTGTTGTCGCATACAAACCTGGAAGGGGATTCCATTCAACATCAACAGTTGTGTCAGTAATGTTCGAAACCGATGTGTTCAACAAAGCTGGAAGCATGTCTATTGATAAAGAAATAGATGGATAACCTCTACTGCAGCAAAATGATTGTTCTAGCAAACAACAGTATGGTTTGTCTTACCAAGTGGTGTAACATTGGATTGTCCAATTACTCGTCCGGTGCTGGTTACACCTTCCACAGTTACATCATACGTCTGCCCTGGTCGAAGGTTGGTCAATGATGAGCTGTTGGTGGGGGATTGTACCAAAGCGGTGACGTTATCGAGTGTGTACAAGACATTGTATAAAGAAGCACCTAAAAACGTTATGGATGTTATCAACAAATTGAGAAATTCGCACCATCCGTCACCAACACGGATAAACCATGAAAAAGTTGACTTCCAATGTAACTCCATTTACGTAACGTTAAAAGTATACGTCAACAAGTGGAAAAAAACGAATATGAATTCAAATACAATTCAGTACGTTCTTTTGCAACAATGCGAAGAAGACCATTACTGTATGGTCTTACCAGGAACATTGCTCCAAGTGACGTTTGCAGTTGTCGACGTAATGAAGTCGAAAGTTAGCACGATAGTTTGATTGGCTATAAAACGAGAAAAAAATACCAATCATTAGTTTTGAAAGTGGGTCATATACCAAAATCGCAAAAAGTCTTTGCATATATTTGTTACCTGTTGGGAAAACACGAGGATCTGACTTTCCAATCAGTATGTTATCTTTGTCAAAGGCAAAGATAGTGACATTATATCGGGACCCTGGAATTAGTCCACTGATTGTTGTTTTGTTGTTGGTTGTGACGCTCTGAGTATTGGTACCATCTGGTCCATTGTAGACGATATTTGCAGTAACCGTTCCTAGTGTGGATTAAAGATAAGTTGAAACCTTGTTGGTCACAATGTTTTTTGCACAAAAATGAAATGCAAATCCAACCTGGGACATTGTTCCACTCGACATCTGCCGTCGAATCGGTCACGTTATTAACCATTACAGTGATCAAGTTATGGGACATGGCTGAAAAGGTACAAAATAAATTACTTCTGTCAATGCACACATTTTAGGCACAACAAAATTGCAATTTACTTAGAGGAGTGCGATTTGATCTTCCAATCAACTGCCCAGTGCTTGTGTGTGCAGTGACGATAATCTCATATGTCTGGCCTGGACTTTTTTCAACTAGAGTTACGTTATTTGTATCGGATGGTGTAATGACAGTAACGTTTCCGATAGTTGCTGACACGTTATACGTTGATGCTCCTGAGAATAAACTCATTTCTTTAAAAAATATCCAGACCAAAAGAATAAAAAACTTTCAAATATTCACAAAAATATTTGTTTTTTACGAATAATCTTTGCCTTACATTTTGTTTCGTTTTCACATAAACATTTGTAAGCAGAGACACAAATGTAATCTAGTATCATGTGAAAGATAAGTTACCTGGAACACTGGTCCATATTACATCTGCTATTGTTGAGGCCACGTATGTGAATTCAACAACGATGATTTGGATATCTGAACACAACATCATTGTTATAATAGCAGTTTATTAAAAGAAATCTTATGCTAATAGAAGCGCATCAACTTTGATTAAAGATTCTTACCAGTTTTGAAGGGTGTTGGTTTAGATTTTGCAGTCACCACACCGTTCTGGTCATATCCCACAACAGTGACATTAAATTCTGAACCAGGAATCAACGGACCGATATTAAGCGAGCTAATGTTGTTCACACGATCAGTCTTGTTTGTTTCGGGACCAACATAGATTACATCAAAAGTAGTTGTGTCTGAAGACGAAAAAAAGTAATATGTGTTACGACGGTTTTATGAAGCTATTTGCTGCACAATTTGTTGTCGCATACAAACCTGGAAGGGGATTCCATTCAACATCAACAGTTGTGTCAGTAATGTTCGAAACCGATGTGTTCAACAAAGCTGGAAGCATGTCTATTGATAAAGAAATAGATGGATAACCTCTACTGCAGCAAAATGATTGTTCTAGCAAACAACAGTATGGTTTGTCTTACCAAGTGGTGTAACATTGGATTGTCCAATTACTCGTCCGGTGCTGGTTACACCTTCCACAGTTACATCATACGTCTGCCCTGGTCGAAGGTTGGTCAATGATGAGCTGTTGGTGGGGGATTGTACCAAAGCGGTGACGTTATCGAGTGTGTACAAGACATTGTATAAAGAAGCACCTAAAAACGTTATGGATGTTATCAACAAATTGTGAAATTCGCACCATCCGTCACCAACACGGATAAACCATGAAAAAGTTGACTTCCAATGTAACTCCATTTACGTAACGTTAAAAGTATACGTCAACAAGTGGAAAAAACGAATATGAATTCAAATACAATTCAGTACGTTCTTTTGCAACAATGCGAAGAAGACCATTACTGTATGATCTTACCAGGAACATTGCTCCAAGTGACGTTTGCAGTTGTCGACGTAATGAAGTCGAAAGTTAGCACGATAGTTTGATTGGCTATAAAACGAGAAAAAAACACCAATCATTAGTTTTGAAAGTGGGTCATATACCAAAATCGCAAAAAGTCTTTGCATATATTTGTTACCTGTTGGGAAAACACGAGGATCTGACTTTCCAATCAGTATGTTATCTTTGTCAAAGGCAAAGATAGTGACATTATATCGGGACCCTGGAATTAGTCCACTGATTGTTGTTTTGTTGTTGGTTGTGACGCTCTGAGTATTGGTACCATCTGGTCCATTGTAGACGATATTTGCAGTAACCGTTCCTAGTGTGGATTAAAGATAAGTTGAAACCTTGTTGGTCACAATGTTTTTTGCACAAAAATGAAATGCAAATCTAACCTGGGACATTGTTCCACTCGACATCTGCCGTCGAATCGGTCACGTTATTAACCATTACAGTGATCAAGTTATGGGACATGGCTGAAAAGGTACAAAATAAATTACTTCTGTCAATGCACACATTTTAGGCACAACAAAATTGCAATTTACTTAGAGGAGTGCGATTTGATCTTCCAATCAACTGCCCAGTGCTTGTGTGTGCAGTGACGATAATCTCATATGTCTGGCCTGGACTTTTTTCAACTAGAGTTACGTTATTTGTATCGGATGGTGTAATGACAGTAACGTTTCCGATAGTTGCTGACACGTTATACGTTGATGCTCCTGAGAATAAACTCATTTCTTTAAAAAATATCCAGACCAAAAGAATAAAAAACTTTCAAATATTCACAAAAATATTTGTTTTTTACGAATAATCTTTGCCTTACATTTTGTTTCGTTTTCACATAAACATTTGTAAGCAGAGACACAAATGTAATCTAGTATCATGTGAAAGATAAGTTACCTGGAACACTGGTCCATATTACATCTGCTATTGTTGAGGCCACGTATGTGAATTCAACAACGATGATTTGGATATCTGAACACAACATCATTGTTATAATAGCAGTTTATTAAAAGAAATCTTATGCTAATAGAAGCGCATCAACTTTGATTAAAGATTCTTACCAGTTTTGAAGGGTGTTGGTTTAGATTTTGCAGTCACCACACCGTTCTGGTCATATCCCACAACAGTGACATTAAATTCTGAACCAGGAATCAACGGACCGATATTAAGCGAGCTAATGTTGTTCACACGATCAGTCTTGTTTGTTTCGGGACCAACATAGATTACATCAAAAGTAGTTGTGTCTGAAGACGAAAAAAAGTAATATGTGTTACGACGGTTTTATGAAGCTATTTGCTGCACAATTTGTTGTCGCATACAAACCTGGAAGGGGATTCCATTCAACATCAACAGTTGTGTCAGTAATGTTCGAAACCGATGTGTTCAACAAAGCTGGAAGCATGTCTATTGATAAAGAAATAGATGGATAACCTCTACTGCAGCAAAATGATTGTTCTAGCAAACAACAGTATGGTTTGTCTTACCAAGTGGTGTAACATTGGATTGTCCAATTACTCGTCCGGTGCTGGTTACACCTTCCACAGTTACATCATACGTCTGCCCTGGTCGAAGGTTGGTCAATGATGAGCTGTTGGTGGGGGATTGTACCAAAGCGGTGACGTTATCGAGTGTGTACAAGACATTGTATAAAGAAGCACCTAAAAACGTTATGGATGTTATCAACAAATTGTGAAATTCGCACCATCCGTCACCAACACGGATAAACCATGAAAAAGTTGACTTCCAATGTAACTCCATTTACGTAACGTTAAAAGTATACGTCAACAAGTGGAAAAAACGAATATGAATTCAAATACAATTCAGTACGTTCTTTTGCAACAATGCGAAGAAGACCATTACTGTATGATCTTACCAGGAACATTGCTCCAAGTGACGTTTGCAGTTGTCGACGTAATGAAGTCGAAAGTTAGCACGATAGTTTGATTGGCTATAAAACGAGAAAAAAACACCAATCATTAGTTTTGAAAGTGGGTCATATACCAAAATCGCAAAAAGTCTTTGCATATATTTGTTACCTGTTGGGAAAACACGAGGATCTGACTTTCCAATCAGTATGTTATCTTTGTCAAAGGCAAAGATAGTGACATTATATCGGGACCCTGGAATTAGTCCACTGATTGTTGTTTTGTTGTTGGTTGTGACGCTCTGAGTATTGGTACCATCTGGTCCATTGTAGACGATATTTGCAGTAACCGTTCCTAGTGTGGATTAAAGATAAGTTGAAACCTTGTTGGTCACAATGTTTTTTGCACAAAAATGAAATGCAAATCTAACCTGGGACATTGTTCCACTCGACATCTGCCGTCGAATCGGTCACGTTATTAACCATTACAGTGATCAAGTTATGGGACATGGCTGAAAAGGTACAAAATAAATTACTTCTGTCAATGCACACATTTTAGGCACAACAAAATTGCAATTTACTTAGAGGAGTGCGATTTGATCTTCCAATCAACTGCCCAGTGCTTGTGTGTGCAGTGACGATAATCTCATATGTCTGGCCTGGACTTTTTTCAACTAGAGTTACGTTATTTGTATCGGATGGTGTAATGACAGTAACGTTTCCGATAGTTGCTGACACGTTATACGTTGATGCTCCTGAGAATAAACTCATTTCTTTAAAAAATATCCAGACCAAAAGAATAAAAAACTTTCAAATATTCACAAAAATATTTGTTTTTCACGAATAATCTTTGCCTTACATTTTGTTTCGTTTTCACATAAACATTTGTAAGCAGAGACACAAATGTAATCTAGTATCATGTGAAAGATAAGTTACCTGGAACACTGGTCCATATTACATCTGCTATTGTTGAGGCCACGTATGTGAATTCAACAACGATGATTTGGATATCTGAACACAACATCATTGTTATAATAGCAGTTTATTAAAAAGAAATCTTATGCTAATAGAAGCGCACCAACTTTGATTAAAGATTCTTACCAGTTTTGAAGGGTGTTGGTTTAGATTTTGCAGTCACCACACCGTTCTGGTCATATCCCACAACAGTGACATTAAATTCTGAACCAGGAATCAACGGACCGATATTAAGCGAGCTAATGTTGTTCACACGATCAGTCTTGTTTGTTTCGGGACCAACATAGATTACATCAAAAGTAGTTGTGTCTGAAGACGAAAAAAAGTAATATGTGTTACGACGGTTTTATGAAGCTATTTGCTGCACAATTTGTTGTCGCATACAAACCTGGAAGGGGATTCCATTCAACATCAACAGTTGTGTCAGTAATGTTCGAAACCGATGTGTTCAACAAAGCTGGAAGCATGTCTATTGATAAAGAAATAGATGGATAACCTCTACTGCAGCAAAATGATTGTTCTAGCAAACAACAGTATGGTTTGTCTTACCAAGTGGTGTAACATTGGATTGTCCAATTACTCGTCCGGTGCTGGTTACACCTTCCACAGTTACATCATACGTCTGCCCTGGTCGAAGGTTGGTCAATGATGAGCTGTTGGTGGGGGATTGTACCAAAGCGGTGACGTTATCGAGTGTGTACAAGACATTGTATAAAGAAGCACCTAAAAACGTTATGGATGTTATCAACAAATTGTGAAATTCGCACCATCCGTCACCAACACGGATAAACCATGAAAAAGTTGACTTCCAATGTAACTCCATTTACGTAACGTTAAAAGTATACGTCAACAAGTGGAAAAAACGAATATGAATTCAAATACAATTCAGTACGTTCTTTTGCAACAATGCGAAGAAGACCATTACTGTATGATCTTACCAGGAACATTGCTCCAAGTGACGTTTGCAGTTGTCGACGTAATGAAGTCGAAAGTTAGCACGATAGTTTGATTGGCTATAAAACGAGAAAAAAACACCAATCATTAGTTTTGAAAGTGGGTCATATACCAAAATCGCAAAAAGTCTTTGCATATATTTGTTACCTGTTGGGAAAACACGAGGATCTGACTTTCCAATCAGTATGTTATCTTTGTCAAAGGCAAAGATAGTGACATTATATCGGGACCCTGGAATTAGTCCACTGATTGTTGTTTTGTTGTTGGTTGTGACGCTCTGAGTATTGGTACCATCTGGTCCATTGTAGACGATATTTGCAGTAACCGTTCCTAGTGTGGATTAAAGATAAGTTGAAACCTTGTTGGTCACAATGTTTTTTGCACAAAAATGAAATGCAAATCTAACCTGGGACATTGTTCCACTCGACATCTGCCGTCGAATCGGTCACGTTATTAACCATTACAGTGATCAAGTTATGGGACATGGCTGAAAAGGTACAAAATAAATTACTTCTGTCAATGCACACATTTTAGGCACAACAAAATTGCAATTTACTTAGAGGAGTGCGATTTGATCTTCCAATCAACTGCCCAGTGCTTGTGTGTGCAGTGACGATAATCTCATATGTCTGGCCTGGACTTTTTTCAACTAGAGTTACGTTATTTGTATCGGATGGTGTAATGACAGTAACGTTTCCGATAGTTGCTGACACGTTATACGTTGATGCTCCTGAGAATAAACTCATTTCTTTAAAAAATATCCAGACCAAAAGAATAAAAAACTTTCAAATATTCACAAAAATATTTGTTTTTCACGAATAATCTTTGCCTTACATTTTGTTTCGTTTTCACATAAACATTTGTAAGCAGAGACACAAATGTAATCTAGTATCATGTGAAAGATAAGTTACCTGGAACACTGGTCCATATTACATCTGCTATTGTTGAGGCCACGTATGTGAATTCAACAACGATGATTTGGATATCTGAACACAACATCATTGTTATAATAGCAGTTTATTAAAAAGAAATCTTATGCTAATAGAAGCGCACCAACTTTGATTAAAGATTCTTACCAGTTTTGAAGGGTGTTGGTTTAGATTTTGCAGTCACCACACCGTTCTGGTCATATCCCACAACAGTGACATTAAATTCTGAACCAGGAATCAACGGACCGATATTAAGCGAGCTAATGTTGTTCACACGATCAGTCTTGTTTGTTTCGGGACCAACATAGATTACATCAAAAGTAGTTGTGTCTGAAGACGAAAAAAAGTAATATGTGTTACGACGGTTTTATGAAGCTATTTGCTGCACAATTTGTTGTCGCATACAAACCTGGAAGGGGATTCCATTCAACATCAACAGTTGTGTCAGTAATGTTCGAAACCGATGTGTTCAACAAAGCTGGAAGCATGTCTATTGATAAAGAAATAGATGGATAACCTCTACTGCAGCAAAATGATTGTTCTAGCAAACAACAGTATGGTTTGTCTTACCAAGTGGTGTAACATTGGATTGTCCAATTACTCGTCCGGTGCTGGTTACACCTTCCACAGTTACATCATACGTCTGCCCTGGTCGAAGGTTGGCCAATGATGAGCTGTTGGTGGGGGATTGTACCAAAGCGGTGACGTTATCGAGTGTGTACAAGACATTGTATAAAGAAACACCTAAAAACGTTATGGATGTTATCAACAAATTGTGAAATTCGCACCATCCGTCACCAACACGGATAAACCATGAAAAAGTTGACTTCCAATGTAACTCCATTTACGTAACGTTAAAAGCATACGTCAACAAGTGGAAAAAACGAATATGAATTCAAATACAATTCAGTACGTTCTTTTGCAACAATGCGAACAAGACCATTACTGTATGGTCTTACCAGGAACATTGCTCCAAGTGACGTTTGCAGTTGTCGACGTAATGAAGTCGAAAGTTAGCACGATAGTTTGATTGGCTATAAAACGAGAAAAAAAACACCAATCATTAGTTTTGAAAGTGGGTCATATACCAAATCGCAAAAAGTCTTTGCATATATTTGTTACCTGTTGGGAAAACACGAGGATCTGACTTTCCAATCAGTATGTTATCTTTGTCAAAGGCAAAGATAGTGACATTATATCGGGACCCTGGAATTAGTCCACTGATTGTTGTTTTGTTGTTGGTTGTGACGCTCTGAGTATTGGTACCATCTGGTCCATTGTAGACGATATTTGCAGTAACCGTTCCTAGTGTGGATTAAAGATAAGTTGAAACCTTGTTGGTCACAATGTTTTTTGCACAAAAATGAAATGCAAATCTAACCTGGGACATTGTTCCACTCGACATCTGCCGTCGAATCGGTCACGTTATTAACCATTACAGTGATCAAGTTATGGGACATGACTGAAAAGGCACAAAATAAATTACTTCTGTCAATGCACATATTTTAAACACAACAAAATTGCAATTTACTTAGAGGAGTGCGATTTGATCTTCCAATCAACTGCCCAGTGCTTGTGTGTGCAGTGACGATAATCTCATATGTCTGGCCTGGACTTTTTTCAACTAGAGTTACGTTATTTGTATCTGATGGTGTAATGACAGTAACGTTTCCGATAGTTGCTGACACGTTATACGTTGATGCTCCTGAGAATAAACTCATTTCTTTAAAAAATATCCAGACCAAAAGAATAAAAAACTTTCAAATATTCACAAAAATATTTGTTTTTTACGAATAATCTTTGCCTTACATTTTGTTTCGTTTTCAAATAAACATTTGTAAGCAGAGACACAAATGTAATCTAGTATCATGTGAAAGATAAGTTACCTGGAACACTGGTCCATATTACATCTGCTATTGTTGAGGCCACGTATGTGAATTCAACAACGATGATTTGGATATCTGAACACAACATCATTGTTATAATAGCAGTTTATTAAAAAGAAATCTTATGCTAATAGAAGCGCACCAACTTTGATTAAAGATTCTTACCAGTTTTGAAGGGTGTTGGTTTAGATTTTGCAGTCACCACACCGTTCTGGTCATATCCCACAACAGTGACATTAAATTCTGAACCAGGAATCAACGGACCGATATTAAGCGAGCTAATGTTGTTCACACGATCAGTCTTGTTTGTTTCGGGACCAACATAGATTACATCAAAAGTAGTTGTGTCTGAAGACGAAAAAAAGTAATATGTGTTACGACGGTTTTATGAAGCTATTTGCTGCACAATTTGTTGTCGCATACAAACCTGGAAGGGGATTCCATTCAACATCAACAGTTGTGTCAGTAATGTTCGAAACCGATGTGTTCAACAAAGCTGGAAGCATGTCTATTGATAAAGAAATAGATGGATAACCTCTACTGCAGCAAAATGATTGTTCTAGCAAACAACAGTATGGTTTGTCTTACCAAGTGGTGTAACATTGGATTGTCCAATTACTCGTCCGGTGCTGGTTACACCTTCCACAGTTACATCATACGTCTGCCCTGGTCGAAGGTTGGTCAATGATGAGCTGTTGGTGGGGGATTGTACCAAAGCGGTGACGTTATCGAGTGTGTACAAGACATTGTATAAAGAAGCACCTAAAAACGTTATGGATGTTATCAACAAATTGTGAAATTCGCACCATCCGTCACCAACACGTATAAACCATGAAAAAGTTGACTTCCAATGTAACTCCATTTACGTAACGTTAAAAGCATACGTCAACAAGTGGAAAAAACGAATATGAATTCAAATACAATTCAGTACGTTCTTTTGCAACAATGCGAAGAAGACCATTACTGTATGATCTTACCAGGAACATTGCTCCAAGTGACGTTTGCAGTTGTCGACGTAATGAAGTCGAAAGTTAGCACGATAGTTTGATTGGCTATAAAACGAGAAAAAAACACCAATCATTAGTTTTGAAAGTGGGTCATATACCAAAATCGCAAAAAGTCTTTGCATATATTTGTTACCTGTTGGGAAAACACGAGGATCTGACTTTCCAATCAGTATGTTATCTTTGTCAAAGGCAAAGATAGTGACATTATATCGGGACCCTGGAATTAGTCCACTGATTGTTGTTTTGTTGTTGGTTGTGACGCTCTGAGTATTGGTACCATCTGGTCCATTGTAGACGATATTTGCAGTAACCGTTCCTAGTGTGGATTAAAGATAAGTTGAAACCTTGTTGGTCACAATGTTTTTTGCACAAAAATGAAATGCAAATCTAACCTGGGACATTGTTCCACTCGACATCTGCCGTCGAATCGGTCACGTTATTAACCATTACAGTGATCAAGTTATGGGACATGGCTGAAAAGGTACAAACTAAATTACTTCTGTCAATGCACACATTTTAGGCACAACAAAATTGCAATTTACTTAGAGGAGTGCGATTTGATCTTCCAATCAACTGCCCAGTGCTTGTGTGTGCAGTGACGATAATCTCATATGTCTGGCCTGGACTTTTTTCAACTAGAGTTACGTTATTTGTATCGGATGGTGTAATGACAGTAACGTTTCCGATAGTTGCTGACACGTTATACGTTGATGCTCCTGAGAATAAACTCATTTCTTTAAAAAATATCCAGACCAAAAGAATAAAAAACTTTCAAATATTCACAAAAATATTTGTTTTTTACGAATAATCTTTGCCTTACATTTTGTTTCGTTTTCAAATAAACATTTGTAAGCAGAGACACAAATGTAATCTAGTATCATGTGAAAGATAAGTTACCTGGAACACTGGTCCATATTACATCTGCTATTGTTGAGGCCACGTATGTGAATTCAACAACGATGATTTGGATATCTGAACACAACATCATTGTTATAATAGCAGTTTATTAAAAAGAAATCTTATGCTAATAGAAGCGCACCAACTTTGATTAAAGATTCTTACCAGTTTTGAAGGGTGTTGGTTTAGATTTTGCAGTCACCACACCGTTCTGGTCATATCCCACAACAGTGACATTAAATTCTGAACCAGGAATCAACGGACCGATATTAAGCGAGCTAATGTTGTTCACACGATCAGTCTTGTTTGTTTCGGGACCAACATAGATTACATCAAAAGTAGTTGTGTCTGAAGACGAAAAAAAGTAATATGTGTTACGACGGTTTTATGAAGCTATTTGCTGCACAATTTGTTGTCGCATACAAACCTGGAAGGGGATTCCATTCAACATCAACAGTTGTGTCAGTAATGTTTGAAACCGATGTGTTCAACAAAGCTGGAAGCATGTCTATTGATAAAGAAATAGATGGATAACCTCTACTGCAGCAAAATGATTGTTCTAGCAAACAACAGTATGGTTTGTCTTACCAAGTGGTGTAACATTGGATTGTCCAATTACTCGTCCGGTGCTGGTTACACCTTCCACAGTTACATCATACGTCTGCCCTGGTCGAAGGTTGGTCAATGATGAGCTGTTGGTGGGGGATTGTACCAAAGCGGTGACGTTATCGAGTGTGTACAAGACATTGTATAAAGAAGCACCTAAAAACGTTATGGATGTTATCAAAAAATTGTGAAATTCGCACCATCCGTCACCAACACGGATAAACCATGAAAAAGTTGACTTCCAATGTAACTCCATTTACGTAACGTTAAAAGCATACGTCAACAAGTGGAAAAAACGAATATGAATTCAAATACAATTCAGTACGTTCTTTTGCAACAATGCGAAGAAGACCATTACTGTATGATCTTACCAGGAACATTGCTCCAAGTGGCGTTTGCAGTTGTCGACGTAATGAAGTCGAAAGTTAGCACGATAGTTTGATTGGCTATAAAACGAGAAAAAAAACACCAATCATTAGTTTTGAAAGTGGGTCATATACCAAAATCGCAAAAAGTCTTTGCATATATTTGTTACCTGTTGGGAAAACACGAGGATCTGACTTTCCAATCAGTATGTTATCTTTGTCAAAGGCAAAGATAGTGACATTATATCGGGACCCTGGAATTAGTCCACTGATTGTTGTTTTGTTGTTGGTTGTGACGCTCTGAGTATTGGTACCATCTGGTCCATTGTAGACGATATTTGCAGTAACCGTTCCTAGTGTGGATTAAAGATAAGTTGAAACCTTGTTGGTCACAATGTTTGTTGCACAAAAATGAAATGCAAATCTAACCTGGGACATTATTCCACTCGACATCTGCCGTCGAATCGGTCACGTTATTAACCATTACAGTGATCAAGTTATGGGACATGGCTGAAAAGGTACAAAATAAATTACTTCTGTCAATGCACACATTTTAGGCACAACAAAATTGCAATTTACTTAGAGGAGTGCGATTTGATCTTCCAATCAACTGCCCAGTGCTTGTGTGTGCAGTGACGATAATCTCATATGTCTGGCCTGGACTTTTTTCAACTAGAGTTACGTTATTTGTATCGGATGGTGTAATGACAGTAACGTTTCCGATAGTTGCTGACACGTTATACGTTGATGCTCCTGAGAATAAACTCATTTCTTTAAAAAATATCCAGACCAAAAGAATAAAAGACTTTCAAATATTCACAAAAATATTTGTTTTTTACGAATAATCTTTGCCTTACATTTTGTTTCGTTTTCAAATAAACATTTGTAAGCAGAGACACAAATGTAATCTAGTATCATGTGAAAGATAAGTTACCTGGAACACTGGTCCATATTACATCTGCTATTGTTGAGGCCACGTATGTGAATTCAACAACGATGATTTGGATATCTGAACACAACATCATTGTTATAATAGCAGTTTATTAAAAAGAAATCTTATGCTAATAGAAGCGCACCAACTTTGATTAAAGATTCTTACCAGTTTTGAAGGGTGTTGGTTTAGATTTTGCAGTCACCACACCGTTCTGGTCATATCCCACAACAGTGACATTAAATTCTGAACCAGGAATCAACGGACCGATATTAAGCGAGCTAATGTTGTTCACACGATCAGTCTTGTTTGTTTCGGGACCAACATAGATTACATCAAAAGTAGTTGTGTCTGAAGACGAAAAAAAGTAATATGTGTTACGACGGTTTTATGAAGCTATTTGCTGCACAATTTGTTGTCGCATACAAACCTGGAAGGGGATTCCATTCAACATCAACAGTTGTGTCAGTAATGTTCGAAACCGATGTGTTCAACAAAGCTGGAAGCATGTCTATTGATAAAGAAATAGATGGATAACCTCTACTGCAGCAAAATGATTGTTCTAGCAAACAACAGTATGGTTTGTCTTACCAAGTGGTGTAACATTGGATTGTCCAATTACTCGTCCGGTGCTGGTTACACCTTCCACAGTTACATCATACGTCTGCCCTGGTCGAAGGTTGGTCAATGATGAGCTGTTGGTGGGGGATTGTACCAAAGCGGTGACGTTATCGAGTGTGTACAAGACATTGTATAAAGAAGCACCTAAAAACGTTATGGATGTTATCAACAAATTGTGAAATTCGCACCATCCGTCACCAACACGTATAAACCATGAAAAAGTTGACTTCCAATGTAACTCCATTTACGTAACGTTAAAAGCATACGCCAACAAGTGGAAAAAACGAATATGAATTCAAATACAATTCAGTACGTTCTTTTGCAACAATGCGAAGAAGACCATTACTGTATGATCTTACCAGGAACATTGCTCCAAGTGACGTTTGCAGTTGTCGACGTAATGAAGTCGAAAGTTAGCACGATAGTTTGATTGGCTATAAAACGAGAAAAAAACACCAATCATTAGTTTTGAAAGTGGGTCATATACCAAAATCGCAAAAAGTCTTTGCATATATTTGTTACCTGTTGGGAAAACACGAGGATCTGACTTTCCAATCAGTATGTTATCTTTGTCAAAGGCAAAGATAGTGACATTATATCGGGACCCTGGAATTAGTCCACTGATTGTTGTTTTGTTGTTGGTTGTGACGCTCTGAGTATTGGTACCATCTGGTCCATTGTAGACGATATTTGCAGTAACCGTTCCTAGTGTGGATTAAAGATAAGTTGAAACCTTGTTGGTCACAATGTTTTTTGCACAAAAATGAAATGCAAATCTAACCTGGGACATTGTTCCACTCGACATCTGCCGTCGAATCGGTCACGTTATTAACCATTACAGTGATCAAGTTATGGGACATGGCTGAAAAGGTACAAACTAAATTACTTCTGTCAATGCACACATTTTAGGCACAACAAAATTGCAATTTACTTAGAGGAGTGCGATTTGATCTTCCAATCAACTGCCCAGTGCTTGTGTGTGCAGTGACGATAATCTCATATGTCTGGCCTGGACTTTTTTCAACTAGAGTTACGTTATTTGTATCGGATGGTGTAATGACAGTAACGTTTCCGATAGTTGCTGACACGTTATACGTTGATGCTCCTGAGAATAAACTCATTTCTTTAAAAAATATCCAGACCAAAAGAATAAAAAACTTTCAAATATTCACAAAAATATTTGTTTTTTACGAATAATCTTTGCCTTACATTTTGTTTCGTTTTCAAATAAACATTTGTAAGCAGAGACACAAATGTAATCTAGTATCATGTGAAAGATAAGTTACCTGGAACACTGGTCCATATTACATCTGCTATTGTTGAGGCCACGTATGTGAATTCAACAACGATGATTTGGATATCTGAACACAACATCATTGTTATAATAGCAGTTTATTAAAAAGAAATCTTATGCTAATAGAAGCGCACCAACTTTGATTAAAGATTCTTACCAGTTTTGAAGGGTGTTGGTTTAGATTTTGCAGTCACCACACCGTTCTGGTCATATCCCACAACAGTGACATTAAATTCTGAACCAGGAATCAACGGACCGATATTAAGCGAGCTAATGTTGTTCACACGATCAGTCTTGTTTGTTTCGGGACCAACATAGATTACATCAAAAGTAGTTGTG
>NW_027648939.1:0-22919 GCF_965637545.1 Phallusia mammillata
TATAGAGGGTTCTAAGGGTATAGTTAACGGGAGTGTGACAAATTTTAGTGATTTGAAAAATTCTATTATCTCTGTAATAGAGCAAGCTTCTTCTTATACGGAAACTGTTATGGAAGATGTGTATATTAACATATCAAATGCTAATTTTAAGTCAACTATGGTTAACTCTACGCTAGAAGTTTTAGGAGATTCTATTTCACAAAATGATGTTAGCAAAGTGATAAAGGGTGTTACTGATAGATTTAGTGATGTTGTTGTGCATACTGTACCATATAGGTATAAATTAGATGACATTGATAACATAGAAGACCCTGTTGGTATGCATGGGTCTGTGTTAGAGTTGAGCGTCAGTATAATGACAATTTCTAAGACACTTTTGATGAATATGGAACATTGTTTAACTCAATGTAACCTGTCGCTCAATGGTGTCCTTATATCTCCTTATTCATCAGGGCTAGGTGTAATATCGAGATCTTGTGATGTTCTACGACACCTTGTGATTGACATAGGTTTATACAGTACATTTTTTACTGTTTTTGAAAATGCAAAAAGTATGTTTTCAGGGGTGGTACCTCTAGGGGGGCATCATATTACTAATGATTTATCTTGTGGTCTAAAAATAAATATGGATATCGCTGATAGTATAAAACATAAATTTGCATATGCGGATTTTACTTGTGTTCCAAATTTAGAAGATTTGATTGAGGTTGAAGATAATTCATTAGACACTGTGGATGTGACTGTTATGGATGTTGTTGAGATTGTTGGTGCTCGTATCGAAGAACTTTTTGAAATGATCAAGGATAGAGTAGTAGATATGAAGATCAATAAAGTAATTATAGTTGGTGGAAGTGCTAATATCGTTGGAATTGCAAATATTGCTCAGAATATTTTCAATTATCCTTCATATGTTGGAAAACCTTCTATTCATAATATACAAAGTAATTGTGACTGTAATAATATTTTACCTGATTCTCATCATTATTTGGTGCTATCAGGGCAATTAATGATGAATTTCAAAATAGTTCTTTGAATCAAAGGAAGGGAAGTTATTTGAAGAAAATAATGGAATTTTTATATGATTAATGATCTTATATATCGCGTATTTGGTAAGCTATTCTGTCGAGTATTGCATTTATAAAGTTTGTTTCCTTTATATCACATATAAAAATACTGGATGCTTTTATATAATCATTCAGTATTGTTAAATGGTCTATACTTTTATAGTATAACAATTCGCAAGTTGCTAATTCTAATATGGTGAGTTTTAATATGTCAAGCCTTTCTATTTTCCACTCATGCAAGTGAGGTGAAATTATATCATCTAGTATGCCTCTATCATTAAAAGTCGCTAAAATTAAATCATCAGCAAATTGTTTGTCATATCCATTTTTTATATAAAATTCTTTTTTTTCTGTCTCTACAATATCTTTTATTTTTTGATAAACATAAGAGTTACATATGTCCTCTTTTTGAACAATTTCATATCTGATATCAAATAATAAATTATATATTGCCTGTATTGAAAGAAATCTAGAATTTCTTTTTTCACGTATAGTATTTTCTGTCATCTTTAGTATTGTACATATTTTTGTGAATTTATCAAGTTAAAGCTCTTTTTATAAACACATGTTGGAGAGAGGATATAGTGTTACTTGAAATCCAGTATAAGAGAAGACCTGAAGGAAATTGAGATGATATGAATATGAATATATACGGCATGTATCTTAAAGCTTGAGTTGAAGAGTTTGATTTATTAATTGTAATTTTTTGTTGAATTATCATTGATAAACCAAGCAATAATGAAAGAATTCCTACATGTATTGATAAAACAGGGTATTCTAACAAACCAAAAAGGTCAAAAATATTAGAAGGGTCTACAGCAGATAGGTCATTTATCCATCCAAAGAAGTTACTGTGTCTCATTTCTATAGTTATGTATAATACTTTATAAAGGGAAAAGAATATTGGTATTTGAATTATAATAGGAAGTATTGAAGCTGCAGGGTTGATATTATTTTCTTTAAATAGTTCTATAATCTTTTTATTTGCTTCTGTTTTATCTGAGAAATTTTCTTTGATACTTTGTATGCGCGGTTGCAAATCATGCATTTTAGTTGTCGATCTTTGAGATTTAATAGCAAGTGGTAGAAGTAAAATCTTGATTATCATTGTTAACAGTATTATAGACATTCCAAAGTCATGTACAAATGAATTTAGAACTGTTAATACATGCAGAATTGGTCTAGTAATAAAATATAAAATACCAAAATCTATGTTCCTATCGAATATAGAGACTGGGATGTTGCGTTTATGTGTGTCTAAGATGTCTATTTTTTTAGGACCTGCATATATAAAGTATTTTTCTGAATATTGAGAATTTGGTTGTAAGATGTTTTTATTAGTAACAAAATATGCTGAAAGTCCATTATTTTTCACATATACGGGTTTATCTACATCGCTCTGGCTTCCTATTCCAAGTAGGTGTAATTTTG
Source organism: Phallusia mammillata (assembly GCF_965637545.1). Taxonomy (NCBI): domain Eukaryota; kingdom Metazoa; phylum Chordata; class Ascidiacea; order Phlebobranchia; family Ascidiidae; genus Phallusia; species Phallusia mammillata. The sequence continues at coordinate 2,496 of NW_027648939.1, forward strand.
ATAAATTTTTTGTATTGTCAAATATTACGGAGGTGAACCAATATTTGTCTCCAGCTGCCAACCATTTTTTTCCACGATCTGTAGTATCTTCAAATTTATTCCATAATTTTTTTGTTCCTAATATTTTTTATATTGTATTTCTTCTAATTTGTCTGTAATAAGGGCAGAGAATCCTTCATGAGAAATAAAGGAAGGATTTTGTATTTCATTTTTTGTTAATCTTTTTTTTAACTTTCCAAAACCGTGAAAAGGCAAAATCATTTTCTGATTTATTTATAACAGTTTGATCAACTTCAAAAATATAATTATCTTTAGCTGTGATTGTGATATCAAAAAGCACTCCTTCTTTCGCAAAGGAGAATGATATTTTATCATTATTATCTATTTTTTCTCTGTTTACATCCCACTTTACTGGTATTTTTATTCTTTCTCTAGTTTGAGGTTCCACCCATCCAAACTCAACTAATGTTTCATTAGTTGTTTGCATTGGTGATAAAATTGTTATTAGATCATTCTGTTGAATTGAAGAATGATAATTTTTAAGTTTGATATCATCAATCATTATACTTGAATCTGTCATGGAAAAAGAACCTTCTATTTGATCGTTCTTTATGTATACTCGCTCTAATTCTAACAAAGCTTCGCTAACCTCTTTTAATGGCAATTGTGTAGACTGTTTTTGTTGCTTATTATTGGTAGAATTGGTCTCTTTATTTTTGCTAATAACTGTGTTGTTATGAGTTGGTGATATAACCCTAGTCCACAACATCAATATTACTATTGATATTACTGTTGCTATAAAGAGATTCATGTTTTCATTCATATTTTAAAAATTTTGTATTATTTTAACTCTATAATAATATAATATACTGTACGTTAGTTAAAGTACGTCTTTTGTAAATTGGTAATATTATTTTGCATGAATGATAATATGCTTGATAAATTGATGAAATACATAGTGTGTCCATACACCAAGAGTAATTTAATATTTGATAAGGATACCAATAAGTTAGTATCAAGAGGAAGTATAAATGTTTCTTATGACATAAAAAAAGATATACCTGTTTTCATTCTAGGACTTGATAAATAAATTTTTGGTCATATTATTTTAATTTTGTGAATCTAAAGTGATAGTAGTTTTTTTACTTATATTTTTTCTTTTATTGATATTTACGTCATCTTTGTTATCCGCAACCGAGACCACATTGACTGCGGTTAGTATTCCAAAGATAAACCAAATTAGATTGAAAGACGGGAATAGCAGAGCAGATTTATTAATACGTATCTTAGAGCATAGGAAAAGGTTTTATCGACCATATTGCTAGCAAATAATGCTATTAATATTATGATATCTTCTCTAGTTACATTTATAACTTCAGAAATTTTAGGTGGTATGACAGTAATTTTTGCTACACTTTTTACCACAATAATAATTTTTGTTTTTGCAGAAGCAGTGCCGAAACATACACGATATGTTACCCAGAAAAGATTGGTATGGCACTAGCACCTTTCATAAGGGTTGTTAATTATATTTTTTCTCCTCTTACAAGGATGCTATGTTTTTTTGTAGATAAGGTATTGGCGCTTTATTCGGTAAAAAACACAGATAATTCTGATACATATGAGGTTCTACGTGGAATTATTCTTTTTCATAAAAATCAAAATAAAGGAGACTTATATAAGGCAAATATTGTTGATATTGTTGATAATATATTGAGCCTTTCTGATATTTCTGTTACAGACATAATGGTTAGAAAATCGGAAGTATTTTCATTATGTAAAGATCAAAGTAAGGAATGTATTATAAAAGTGATTAATAATTCTATATATAATAATATACCAATATGGGTTGGATCTTGTGATAATATAGTATGTGTTTTTAATAAAAAAAGGTATGAAGAGTTTGTCCTATCTAAGGGTAAGGCAGCATTAGAAAATGTTGATATTGATTATTTTTATGATAAACCGTACATATCACCAGATACTAATAGTATATCAACGCAGCTAATAAATTTTACAAAAGATAGGAAGGAGTTGCAATTGTTGTTAATGAGTATGGGGATGTAAGAGGAGTAGTTTCTTTTTCTGATATAAAAGAGAGGATGTTTGATATTAATTTTGAGGATAAGGTAATTAAACTCAGTGAAAACACGTATCATATTAGAGGAGATTTGCCATTAATTGATTTCAATAAGATACTTGATGTGTCCTTTGATAGTGATGTTGCTAATACTTTATCTGGCTTTATAATTAATAAAAATAATAGGATCCCACAAGAAAATGAGTCTTTTATCTTTGATGATATTGAGCTTACTATTCTGACAAAAAACATAAAAACGATAAAGTGGGTAGGTGTTAAGATTGTAAAATAGATTCAAAGTAGGTGCTCAAAATGTTTTTTAAGGTTCTTTTGTCTGAGTTAAATTTGAAATGTGCTGTTAAAACGGAGATAGAATTTTATGCAGATTCAAAATATGTAAATGATATAAGAAATGATTGTTCGGTTTTCGATATATTTTATGATATAGTTGATGAAAGAGAGCCAGGGCAGTTCGAAATTATAACGCGTTTTAGTTATGATATTGATCATGTTATTGTTACTGTACACAAAATAAGAGATATTATTCGTGAAAAGTTTAGTGGTAATTTCAACCCTAAACCTTTTTTTATAAACCAGGAAGTGCTTTCCATGCAACATTTTTTTTTGAAGATGCATCAAAAGTAAATATTTTTGAAATAAATAAAGAGTATCTTCTCTATTCTATAGGAGGCTTGTGTAAGGATGTTTTGAGAGACATGGTATATTTTGCTCCAGAACTTTCCTCATATAGAAGGATAAGAAGTTTTGATATGAATTCTCCCAATTATGTCTCTTGGGGGTCATGTGATAACAGGAGTGTTGTTGCTCGTATAAAAGAAAAACCTTCTAAATCTGTGGAAAGTAGAGTGTGTGGTTCTGATGTTGACTTAGCAATTGTTTTAGATAAAATTTGAGTTCTTCATTGGATGGTATAAAACATAAGGTTTTACCACCCGTTCAGTCGTTTTTTTGTGAAGAAATTTCTTTTGATGATCCAAGAAGATTGCCATTTAGTTTGACTGAAGCAAAGCGCATTGTTGAAACTTTAAAAGTATCAAGCTGTTGTACAAATGAGGTTTTTATGCGCCAAAAATAGTATTTTTATTTTTGAGTATTAATAACGGATATTTGTTGAAGTGCGCTATGCTTTGTGTTACACTTTCTCGGTAGATTTGACTCGTTATGAAGAGTTGGGCTTTGCTTTGTTCTTTATATTGCGTTTTTGCTCGTGATTTTTGCCTGTGTATGGCAAATTTGAAATTCGGGTGCGTCTTTGACGACTTTTATAATTATATTTGTGTTATAAGTGATACGTCGTTTTTCTTTTATGTTTTCCTTAGGGCCTCTTTCCAAATTTTATACAAGGGCTTCTTAGGTATAGTTTACAATAGTTAATCATTATAATGGCTATAATAGAAAAATCAGCAAAAAAAGAAGTGTTGATGATTGATTCCCTCAGGACTCAGGATATTACAAGTTTATTAGATTTAGCAGAAAGCTTGGATATAGTGAATGCTTCTAGTATGTGTAAGGAAGAAATAATTTTTAATGTTATAAAAAAATTATTTTATGAAAAAAAATTGATATACAGTGGTATATTAGAAATATTACAGGATGGCTATGGTTTCTTGAGGTCTCCTTTATCTAATTACCTACCTAATCCAGATGATGTATATATATCTCCTGGACAAATAAGAAGGTTTGCACTAAGAACAGGTGATATGGTGTCAGGAGAGGTTCGGCCTCCTAAGAAAGATGAAAAATACTGTGCACTTATAAGTGTTGTAGGAAAAAATGGGGATCCTAATTTTTTAAAAAATTCTAGGTATGGACATTTTGATTCTTTTGTTCCATTATATCCTGATTTTCATCTTAGGCTTGAAGTTGATGATGAAGACTTTGATGGTGAATCTTTAGATAAAAATTATAATTTAAGTTCTAGAATTATTGATATTGTATCACCAATTGGAAAGGGGCAAAGAGCATTGATTGTAGCGCCGCCTAAAAGTGGGAAAACTATACTTTTACAAAGTATAGCTCACTCAATATCTAAGAACCATCCTGATATGATTTTGATGGTTTTATTAATTGATGAAAGGCCTGAAGAAGTAACAGATATGCAGAGATCTGTCAAAGGAGAGGTTGTTAGTTCTACTTTTGATGAACCTGCTTCTAGACATGTTCAGGTTGCTGAGCTTATAATAGAGAAGGCTCGTAGAAATGTAGAGCAAGGGAAAGATGTTATAATTCTTTTAGATTCTATAACAAGGCTTGCTCGTGCATATAACGCTATTACTCCTTCATCTGGAAAAGTTTTGAGTGGTGGTGTTGATTCAAATGCTTTACAGCGTCCTAAGAGGTTTTTTGGCTCTGCTAGAAATATTGAGAATGGAGGGTCGTTGACAATTATTGCTACTGCTTTAATAGACACTGGGTCCAGGATGGATGAGGTTGTTTATGAAGATTTCAAGGGTACTGGTAATTGTGAAATAGTTCTTGATAGGAAATTGCATGAAAAAAGAATTTTTCCTGCTATAGATATAGTGAAATCTGGGACTAGAAGGGAAGAGCTGTTGCTTGATAGAAGTATTTTGAATAAAATATGGGTCTTGCGTAGAGTTTTATCAGGTATGGCTCCTGTAGATGCTATGGAATTTCTTAAGGATAAGGTTATGAAAACTAAGAATAATATCGAGTTTTTTGAATCTATGAAATCCAAGCCTTCCGGTTCTACACAGTAATTTTTGATTTTTTGAGAGGTATTAAGTTGGCTAATGTTTTGCTTTATGTGTGTGTACATCATGAGGATGTAGAACAATCTTCTAGGCAATTAAAGAGGATGTTACAAAGGGAAGGAATGCCCTTTTCTAGAAAACGCGTGTATAAAAAACCTTCTGAAATTCGTAGAGAAAAGAAAAAAGAAGCTAGAAGAAAAATAGCATACAGAAACAAATTTAGAATGGGACTTATGGATAGGAAATAGTTTCTTTAATATATAATATACTTTTGGCACCTAAGTAGGTGCCATCTACAAAAATTTTAAGTTGGTTATAATATAAATAGGTTTTTGTTGGTAACTGTATTAGTCATTATCAGCCTCGGTCATTTTTTTAGGGTCGACTATTTTTTTGAACTCTTCTTCACTTATGAAACCTAGTTCATTTGATGCTTCCAATAAGGAGGTGCCATCCGTATGAGCTTTTTTGGTAATCTTTGATGTTTTATCATAACCTATGGTTTTGTTAAGTGCTGTTGATAGCATTAAGGAATTATCTAGGTTTTTTGATATGTTCTTAATGTTAGCTTTTATCCCGGAGATACAATTTTTTTCAAAACTGTCCATTCCGTTTGATAACATGGTGAGAGATTTGCATATATTATATATTATCATAGGTGAGTATACGTTGAGCTGTAGGTGGCCATTTGCACATCCATTTGTTACTGCAACATTATTTCCCATAACTTGAGCGCATATCATGCTTAAAGATTCACATTGTGTTGGATTTACCTTTCCTGGCATTATTGATGATCCTGGTTCGTTTTCTGGTATCATTATTTCACCTATCCCACACCTAGGTCCAGATGAAAGTAGCCTTATATCGTTTGCTAATTTCATTAATGACGATGCTACCATGCAGCTTATGCTGCTTATTTCTAGCATGGTATCTTTTGAAGATAATGACTCAAATTTGTTTTTTGATGTCTCGAACGGAAGATTTGTAAGGTTTGCCATTTCTTTTGCAAACATAGCAGGAAAAGATTTGAAAGAATTAATACCTGTTCCAACAGCTGTTCCTCCTTGCGGAAGCTGATATACCCTTGGCATAGCATCATTTATCCTATCAACATTTAATGATAATTGTTCAGCAAATGCAGAAAATTCCTGTCCCAATGTTAAAGGTGTAGCATCCTGCATATGGGTTCTGCCTATTTTTATTATGTTTTTGAACTCTTTAACTTTCCTCAGTATTGATTTTTTTATGTTCAATAAAGATGGTATTAGTTTCTCATTGAGCAAAATAGCAGTTGATATATGCATAGCGGTTGGAAAGGTATCATTTGATGATTGACCCATATTTACATGGTCATTAGGGTGAACAGGTTGCTTTGTTCCTATTTTACCTCCAAGCACCTCTATTGCTCTGTTTGATATAACCTCATTGACATTCATGTTTGTCTGTGTTCCAGAGCCAGTTTGCCATACCACAAGAGGAAAATGGTCATCTAATTTTCCATCTATCACCTCTTTAGCAGATTTTATAATAGCATCTGCTATTTCAGGTGAGATTTTATTTTTTCTTGAATTAATTATAGCAGTAACTAGTTTTATTTTTGCTATTGATCTCACTATAGAGAGTGGCATAATATCAATCCCTGATTCTTTATCACCTATTTTGAAATTTTCAAGAGATCGTTGAGTTTGAGCACCCCAGTATTTATGAGTAGGTACTTTTATTGTTCCTAAGGTATCCATTTCTTCTCTGTACATATACTAACCTAATACTTTAAAACGCGAGTTATATTCTACACAAAAGCAAAATAAATCATAGTATAAAATATATTTTTTTGAATATTAATATTGGTTAAGTATATTGAGTATAGAAGTAAGCTTATAAGAGTGTTATACTTTTCAAAATTATGCATATTTTATGCTTATTACTGGTAATAATTAATTATTTTTCTGTTATATAATTTTAGGTTGTGTTTTCATGAATATATGTTAGAATACGGTTTCTGGGAGTGATAATAAATGAAAGTTAATATTTGAGATGTCAGATTACATATATGAAGTCACTTTTCTTATAAATAGTGGTCTTGCAGGTGTTGAAGTAAGCAACTTTATAGATTCTGTTGTCAAGGAGCTTGGAGAGAAAGGTGTTGAATTGCTCCTTAAAGAGTATCATGGGTTTCTAGATCTTGCTTATCTTACTAGAGATAATGTTAGCAAAGCTCATGCATTTACTATTTTTGTGAAGAGTAATAATGGATCTACAGTGCGCGTTTGTGTTGACAGGATGAAGCATAACAGAATTGTTATAAGGTCTTTGCTTCTTAAGCATGATTCTAAGAATTTTGATATATCTAAGGTCAATACCAAGCTCATTATGAAAGAGTCTGTTGATTAAGTTTTGGTTGTTTTATTATGAATACGAATACTGGCGGTGGTGACACGAGAAAAAAATCTGTAACGGATGGATCTTTGTTTAATGCTAAAATTGTGCCTACAAATAGGCGTAAGGAGTGTGCTCTTGATGGCGTACCCGATAAGAATATTGATTATAAAAATATACCTCTTTTAAGAAAATTCGTTTCTTATGGTGGTAGAATTTTTTCAGCTAGGCTTAATGGTTTGTGCCCTAAACATCAGAGAAGGATAAGGCGTGAAGTAAAGCGTGCTAGAGCTATAGCTTTCTTGCCATTTTGTGCGAGAAATAGAAAAGGATAGTTTTATATAATTGTTTTTGTGAATTTTTGAGATAGGTGTTTTCATGAGTAAGATGATTTCTTTGATTTTGAAAGAAAATTTTAGAAAGTCTTCTAAAAAATTTCTTGCAAAGGGTGATATACTTGATGTTCGTCCTGGGTTTGCTAAGTACCTCTTGTCGCATGGCAAGGCTGTTCGTGCTACCTCTAAGAACATTGAAAACCTTGAAGAATATAGGGAAAATTTAAAGCGTCAATCTGAACAGGAAATGAACTCTATGAAAGTTCTTTATGACTCTGTTATTGACATGACTGACATTGAAATGTTTGTTAATGCTACCGATGATGATAAATTATTTGGTTCTATATCTGCTCGTGATATATCTAAGCTTTTATCTGAAAGAGGGGCTGATATTCCTGCTAAAAATATACATCTAGAGAAGGCACATATAAAAGATCTAGGTGTTCATAAATTTGAAGTTTGCCTTCATCCTGAACTAACTTGTTCTTTGACTTTAACAGTTTCTAGAGTGGTTGCGGAGTAGTATTATGCTTGAGAGATACAGTAGAAAGGTTTTATTAGATATATGGAATGATAGTGGCAAATTTAATACCTTTATGGAGATTGAACTTGCAGTGTGTCGTGCTTATTGTGAAATTGGTATAATACCTAAGGATTCCTTAGATGCAATATTATCTAATGCTAAGTATGATGTTTCAAGAATTAATGAAATAGAAGAAGATACTAAGCATGATATAATAGCTTTTTTAAGCTCTGTTGCAGAGTTTATTGGTCCTGAATCTAGGTTTCTTCATATGGGAATGACAAGTTCAGATCTTTTGGATACGTGTCTATCCATGCAGTTGAGAGATTCTATAGATATTATTCTAGATGGCATAGTTAAGGTTAAAGAAACCTTGAAAAGTATTGCTTTTAAAACTAAAGATATATTAATCATGGGCCGAAGCCATGGTGTGCACGGGGAACCCATGAGTTTGTCATTGAAGTTCGCGAGATTTTATGCGGAGTTTGATAGAGCCTATAATAGGTTGAGCTCTGTTAGAGATGAAGTATCAGTATGTAAAATTTCTGGGGCTATGGGTAATTTTGTTAATATCTCACCTAAAATTGAAGAATATGTAGCAGACTTTTTGAATTTGAAACAACAGACAATCTCTTCTCAGGTAGTCTCTAGGGATAGGCATGCTATGTTGTTTTCTATATTTTCTATTATAGCTTCCTCCATAGAGAACGTAGCTCTTGAGATTCGTCACTGTCAGAGAACAGAGATGTCGGAAATGTCCGAATTTTTCTCTGAAGGTCAAAAGGGTAGTTCTGCTATGCCGCATAAGAGGAATCCTATATTATCTGAAAATTTAACAGGTTTATCTCGTGTAATACGTAGTTATTTTATTCCTGCATGTGAAAATATACCTCTTTGGCATGAAAGAGATATATCACATTCATCTGTTGAGAGGTTTATATTTCCTGATGCATGTATTACAATTGATTTTGCTATTAATCGTCTTGTGAATGTATTAAACAATATCGTTATTGATGAAAAAAATATCGGTAGAAATATTAAAAATGCTAAAAAGTTGTTTCTTTCTCAAAGAGTATTATTGAAGTTAGTTGATTATGGTATGACAAGAGACTCTGCTTATTCCAAAGTTCAGAGTATGGCAAAGATGGTGTGGGGAGAGAAATATCCTGATTTTCTTTCTGCATTAAGAAAGGATGAGGAAATATGTAAAGCATATAACAATGACTTCAGTGAGTTAGATGACATGGGATACTATATGTCTAATGTTGATTATATATTTGATAAAGTTTTTTCATAAAACCTGTTGTTTTCTGGTTGAGATAGGTTGTTATTTTTATTTAATTTGCTGCTTACATTTCATGTTATAGAGAAATTTACCTTATTTTGATACTCTTAGTGGAAGTTATTTTCTTTTTATTATCATTTGTATGTTTTACACTACAGTGTTCTTGTTGAGAAAAAACGTATTTTTTATTTATTTGAAGCAATGTTCGATACTTTAACATATATATCTGAAAAATCTTCTAATTTGTTTGAAGTTATAATATTGTTGTTTGCTGCTGTTTTTACTGTAACAGTTTTTTTGCGTCTTAAGATAAATCCTGTTATAGGTTACTTTGTTGCTGGAGCTTTTATAGGTGTCAATGGCATGGGTTTTATTCATTCTGTCATTGTTATTGAGTCTGTTGCAGAGTTCGGGGTTGTATTCTTATTATTTTTAATAGGTTTAGAGCTTACCTTTGAAAGGTTAATGGCCATGAGGAGGCATGTTTTTGGATTTGGGTCTCTTCAAGTGATAGTTACAGCATCTTTGATTTTTATATCACTTTATCATGGTGCTAATATGGATATTAACTCCGCTTTGATACTTGGGAGTGGTTTGGCGCTTTCGTCTACAGCGCTTGTTTTACAAGTTGTCAGTGATAGTGGTTTGCAAAACAAACAAGTTGGTAGGCTGGCTACTGCAGTATTGATACTTCAAGATTTTGCAGTTGTTCCGTTACTTGCTCTTGTGCCGTTATTAGAGTCTGATGTTCCTCAAGGGCTTTTGTTCCCTGTAAGTCAAGCATTAGTAAAAGCTTCTATTGTTCTTGTATCAATATTTGTTATAGGGAGACTTTTATTGCGTCCTTGTTTTAAAATAATAGCTTCTACAAAGAGTAATGAGTTATTTATAGCCACAACTTTGTTAATAGTCCTTGGTTCAGCAGCAATAACTGAACATTTAGATCTTTCAATGGCAATGGGTGCTTTTGTAGCAGGGCTTCTAGTTGCTGAAACTGAATATGTACGAGAAGTAGAAAATGTAGTATTACCCTTTAAAAGCTTGCTATTAGGGTTGTTTTTTATGACTATAGGAATGTCGATAGATATATCCTTTTTAGTTGAAGAATCTATTATGATACTTGTTTACTCTTTTGCACTTATTGGGTTAAAGTCATTTGTTATAATATCTCTTGGCATATTATTTGGTTTCAAGCGAGGTTCTGCTGTACATGGAGGGCTACTTCTAGCTCAAGGAAGTGAGTTTGCACTTATTCTTTCTAACTTGGCCTTTAAAAAGGAAGTTATACCTTATGAATATTTGAATATGGTTATAGCAATAGTTACTGTAACTATGGCACTGACTCCTTTATTGTCATATATTGGAACGATTATAGAAAGGAGGTTTGAAGACAAATCTATCCCTAAAGATGCTAATAATATTCTAGAATTAGAAACTATGGATATCGAAAATCATATAATTGTTGTTGGGTTTGGCAAGGCTGGTAAAATGGTTGCAAAAATGCTTGCAGTTGGAAAACTGAATTATGTTGCAGTAGATTCCAGTACTTCTGTGATTGAAAAATATAAGAATGAGAAGTTTCCTGTTTATCATGGTGATATAACTAAAGTATCTGTGTTGAAATCTATTGGTGCTGGACGTGCAAAAATAATAATAATATCATTTAAAAACAAAATAGTTACAAAAAAAGCAATACGTGTTATAAATGCTAATTTTCCTGATTTAATTATAATATTAAGAGTACAAGATTTATCAGAATCTGATTATTATAAGAGTATAGGCGCACATATATTGATTCCAGAGAATTTTGAAATAGGATTGCAATTAGGTGGTGCTGTATTGATCTCTAATGGTATAAGTGAATATAATGTGTCTCTCATAAAGAATAGATTCAGAGCATGTAATTATGCAATGATAAAAGATGTTGAAGACTTTGAAGAAGGGTGAATAAATATAGGTTATAGAATGAAATATATGTGCTTTATAATGAAAAATATTGGTTAATGTACTGTTATTTTAATGATTGTTTTATTATTTAAATCAAAGATATTTTATATAAGGAAGTACACTTTACTATAAAATATAAGAAAACTTTTAATATTATATATGTTACTGCCTTAAATTCTTATATTTTAGTACTATATAATAATAGTATATATCATATATGATGCCCAAGTGCTATTCTTATAGTTCATTATGTGTTATATTGATATGCAATAGTTAAAAAATTTTGGCATGAAGGTAGGGTTTTCTGGTGTTATTTTTGCATGTGACCATGCTGGAAATACTTTGAAAGATTTGATAAAAACATCTTTGAGTGATAGATATGGAAAAATTTATGATGTTGGGTGCTTTTCTTCCGATATTAGTGTGGACTACGTCGATTTTTGTAGTGATGCTGTTGAATGTATTATCAGAGACAATACGTTGGCTGGAATTTTTGTATGTTATACGGGAGTAGGAATGAGCATCAAGGCAAATAGAAGCCCTAGTATAAGGGCAGCACTTTGTTATTCTGTTGAAGTAGCGAGGCTATCTAGGCAGCATAATAATGCTAACGTTCTTTGTTTAGGTTCTGGTTTTGTGTCATCTGAAGATGCAATTAAGGTATGTGCTGAGTTTTTATCTACTCCCTTCTCTAATGAAAGCAGGCATATACGACGTGTTAATAAGTTAGGTGACATATAAGTTGAAAAAATAATAATTTAGGAGAGTTTATAATGGAAGATTTTTTTACTAAAAGATTGTTAGAAGTAGATCCTCAGGTGCATAACATAATAAAGTCTGAATTGTCTCGTCAGTGCGATACTTTGAATTTAATACCATCTGAGAATTTTGTCAGCCAAGCTACCATGGATGCTAATTCTATTTTTACTAATAAGTATGCTGAAGGTTATCCTGGTAAAAGATTTTATCAAGGTTGTGAGTATGCTGATCAGGTTGAAAACCTTGCTAGGGAAAGATTGACTGAGATTTTTGGTTATAAATTTTCTAATGTACAGGTACATTCTGGTTCTCAAGCTAATCAGGCTATTTTTCTGGCTTTACTTAACCCAGGTGATACTATTTTAGGTTTTTCTTTGAGTGATGGTGGTCATTTAACACATGGTTCTAAAGTAAATCTTTCTGGCAAGTGGTTTAATAGTGTATCTTATTGTGTTGATAAAAATACTTTTATGATCGACATGGATGATGTTGAGAGAATAGCTGTAGAGTGTTCTCCTAAGCTTATTATAGCAGGTGCATCTGCATATACCCAAAAATTGGATTTTAAGCGTTTTAGGAGCATAGCAGATAAGGTAGGAGCAGTGCTTTTATCTGATATAGCACATTATTCTGGTCTTATTGCAGCTGGTGCATATCCTACACCATATCCTTATTCTGATATAATAACTAGTACTACTCACAAGGTATTGAGGGGTCCAAGGGGTGGTTTTATAATGACTGATAGTGAGGATTTATTGAAAAAGATAAATTCAGCAGTGTTTCCTGGTCTCCAAGGTGGTCCACTGATGCATATCATAGCTTCAAAAGCTGTAGCTTTTGGTGAAGTACTCACAGATAGTTATAAAAAATATGCTTTGGATACCATAAAAAATGCAAAGGCACTTGCTAACTCTTTGATGGAGAGAGGGTTTAATATTATTACAAACGGTACAGAATGTCATATGGTGTTGGTAGATATAACTAACAAATGTGAGTCTGGTCTTGAAGCAGCTAATTTATTAGATAACGCTGGTATCGTATGTAATAAAAATGCTATTCCTTTTGATACTAAGTCTCCTTTTGTTACTTCTGGTATACGCATTGGTTCTGCACCACTAACAACAAGAGGGCTTACTGAAAATGACTTTATTGATGTTGCTAATTTAATAGCAGATGTTATAGAGAAAAAAATTACGATTTCAGAGTCATTACATAAGGTTAAAGCTTTATGTGATAAGTTTCCATTGTATAATGAGAATAATATAATATAGATATTTCGGTGTTTCGTTACCTAACCTTGCTTATATTTTTTTTTCTTTCCTCTTGCACTACAGGGGTTATTTTTGGTAGTGCTGTTGGTCTTTATGCTGTGAATTTTGTTCATGATAAGCCTGATAGAAAGATATTTAACTTTATGAGTATAGGTGATGAGAAAGTCAAAAAAAAAGTAAGTGACAAATTATCTGATTATGCTGGTATATCTGTCGATGTGAAAGACAATGTTGTGTTTCTTGATGGTGAAGTTAAAACTAAGATGGATAGGATACAGGCTTCTATTTTAGCATGGAAGGTGAAAGGAGTTATAGGCATGTTTAATAATGTTGATATAAAAGATAAAGATAAATATTTTTCTAATGATGAGTGGGTATCTTCTAAAGTTAGTGTGTTAATTCGAGCAAAATCTTCTAAATATTCATCTTATTATATAGAAACACTCAAAGGAGTTGTTTACCTTATTGGTATCAGTGGTGACCCATCATCATTACGGAAGATAGAAAATTTCATATGGGATATTGATGGCGTTTTGGACATCAAGACATTTGTTGTTGTCTCAGAATCAGAATATCCTGAGTAAAGGGAAGATACTATTGTTTCAATCAATGTTTTTACTGTGCGAAGTGAGATATACTACTCTAATGATTTATATGTGGATTTAGTGTAATCATGCTTAATATAGCTTTTCAGATCGATGAAAATATTAATTTCAGCTCAGACAATACTGTGCTGTTAATGAAAGAAAGTCAAGACAGGGGTAATAATAATTATATTTATTCGCATGATGACCTTTTCTATAAGGAAGGTTCTGTATATGCTATTGCCAAAAAGGTTGTCTTAAAAGATAGTTTTTTCGATTGTATTTCATCTGAAATTATCAATATGAATATTATTGATATTCTTATCTTCCGCCCAAACCCCCCTTTTGATATGAAATACATAACTTCTACGTACCTATTAGAAGGGCTTTCTTGCCTTATGATAAATAACCCGGTAGCAATACGTAATAATCCTGAAAAAATTTTTGATTATTCCAAATATAGCAAAAATTTGCCAACTTTGATAAGTTCAAACAAGGATATTATACGTAGTTTTATTAATGAATATGAAGAAGTTGTTTTTAAACCACTCTATAGTTTTGGAGGTGATTCTGTTATTTATGTTAACTCAAAATATGCTAGTCTGGATTCTTTGATTCAGATGTATATAGAGAAGTATAATTTTCCTTTTGTTGTGCAAAAGTTTTACCAACATAGCTTGAATCAAGGAGATATTAGGGTTATCCTTCTGGGAGGGAAGGTTCTTGGTTCTTTCAAAAAAAATAATGATGGTCATGTTATGAATAATATATGCAAGGGAGGAAAAGTTTTTTCTCATGTTCTTACAGATAAAATGAGGTCTGTTTGTGAGGATATAGGATGTGATCTTAAGAAATATGGTATTGAAATTGCTGGTATTGATCTTTTTCATGATTGTAGTTTAATGGAAGTGAATGTGACATCACCTCTTGGTTTTTCTACTCTTAATGATTTATATGCTATGAAATCTCAAGCTGTTTGTTGGGACTATTTTGAATCTTTGTATGGAAAGTTTAGAAGTACTTGAGATAGGCAGGAATGCTATATGGGTTTTAATTAAAGTTTCTAGTCCTATAATGATACCAGCTATGATTGTTGGGTTACTTATTTCCTTGTTTCAAGCGTTAACGCAAATAAATGAGGCGACATTAACTTTTATACCGAAAATATTGACTATACTCTTTTCTTTGCTTATATTTATCTCTTACATGTCATCTACCTTAGGTGATTTTGTTAATGTTATTATGGATAAGATACAAAACATATGAAAAGAATTAAAAGAGCATTAATATCTGTTTTTGATAAAACAAATCTTTTTGAACTTGCAAGCATGCTGAATGAAAGTGGTGTGGAAATTGTTGCAACTGGTAGTACCTGTGCTTTTTTAAATAGTAAGGGAATACCTTCAAAGGAGGTTTCAGAGGTTACAGGGTTTCCTGAGATATTAGGTGGCAGGGTTAAGACTTTGCATCCAATTATTCATGGTGGAATACTTGCTGTTGAGAGTGAACACTATCATGACGTAAAAGTAAATGATATACAGGTATTTGATTTGGTTGTGGTAAATTTATATCCTTTTTCTGATTCTGTTAAGTCTAAGAAAAAGCCTGACGAGATAATAGAAATGATTGATATAGGCGGTGTTGCATTACTTAGAGCTGCAGCAAAAAATTTTAAGGAAGTATGTGTTCTTAGTGGTGTATCGGATTATAAATCATTAACTTCTGCTGTTACGGATGTGAATTTCAGAAAAAATATGGCAAGAAAGGCTTTTTTGAATGTTTGTAAGTACGATTTTGATATATTTAACTGGTTTGAATCTGAAAAGGCTTCTCATCCTGTACTCGAACAGGATGATGGTAATGAGGATACGGTTTTTGCTGATATTATACCTACAGTATTACATAAGAAAGAAGCTTTTAGATATGGTGAAAACCCTCATCAGAAAGCGTATTTTTACTCTGATACTTCTAATTATAATTTTCCATTTTCCCAGCTACAAGGGAAACAAATGAGTTATAACAATATGCTTGATACCGAGTCTGCAATTATGGTATGTTCAGAATTTGATGAACCATGTGCTGTTATTGTTAAGCATAACAATCCTTGTGGTGTTTCTGTTGGTATCAATATCCTTGAAGCCTATAAGAAAGCTTTTGATTCTGATAGTGTAAGCAGTTTTGGAGGTATAGTTTCGGTTAATCGCGAGATAGACGAAGATTTAGCAAATATCTTAATAAGCGGGTTCTTAGAAGTAATTGTTGCCCCTTCTTTTTCTGAGGGAGCAAAAAAAATATTATCAAAAAAGAAAAATGTAAGGGTTTTGGAGCTTTCATCAGAATTTACACAGAAATTTATGCTTCGTAGCTGCTTTGATGGGTTATTAATGCAAGAAGATGATGCAAATTTGTTTGATAAATTTGAAATAGTATCTAATAAAAAACCTACATCTTCAGAGGAAGACGATTTAATTTTTGCTTGGAAAGTATGTAAGCATGTAAAGTCTAATGCTATAATTTTTGTGAAAAATAAATCTACTATTGGTATAGGTGCTGGCCAAATGAGTCGTATAGATAGTGTTAAAATAGCTATAGAAAAAGCCTCTTTAGATGTTAAAGGGTCTGTTATGGCTTCAGATGCGTTTTTCCCTTTTAGTGACGGTATAGATGCCGCCTATAAATATGGTATAACTTCAGTTATACAACCAGGTGGCTCTATAAAAGATAAAGAAGTTATTGATTATGTGAATGAGAAAAATATGGTTATGATCTTCACAGGTATGCGACATTTTAAACACTAATGCTAGGTTTTTAACCTATTGTATTGATCTATACGTCAACTTTATTATCTTTCTTTGATTTATGTTGTTGTAGTATTTCGTTTGATCGTGCTATTACTTTGTCTGGAATACCTGCCATTTTTGCTATGTATATACCATAAGATTTATTGCTTATACCCTTTTCTACTTTATGCATAAATATTATTTTATCGTCTACATTCTGTACTATCATACAATAGCATTCTAAGTTTGGTAATGTGAGAGATAATGAAGATAATTCATTATAATGTGTTGCAAAAATCGTTTTGCATTTTATGTTATCGTGAATATACTCTACTACTGCGGAAGCGATAGATATACCATCATAAAGAGATGTACCTCTGCCAATTTCATCAAGTATTACAAGACTTTTCTCAGTAGCATTACGCAATATAGATGCTGTTTCCATCATTTCTACCATGAATGTAGAGTGACCTGAAAATATATCATCATGTGCTCCAACCCTACTAAATATCTTATCTACACACCCTATGGTTGCTTTTGTTGCTGGCACAAAAGAACCAATCTGTGCCATAATAGCTATTATAGCGTTTTGCCTTAAGAAAGTACTCTTACCAGCCATATTAGGGCCTGTAAGCAAACATAGTTTATTTGTAAGGTTTATACTATTTGCTACAAAATCGTTTTCTATATCTAGCACAGGGTGCCTACCATCTTCTATGATAAATTGAGAGGAATTATTTACTAAAGGTTTAACGTATGAGAACATAACTGCATTTTCAGCGAAACATAGAATTACATCCAGAATTGCCATTCCTTTTGAAATGTCATACAACAAGTTGCTTTTATTTTTTACTTTTTCACATATTTTATTAAAGATTTCTAACTCTATATCACGATGCTTTTTATGTGTGTCTATAATATCAGATTCTAACCCTATGAGTTCTTCAGTAGTATACCTTATAGTGTTTGCAAGACTTTGCTTATGTATGAACATAGGATTATCTATTTTATCTTTTTTGTTTACTTCAATATAGTAACCTATTAGATTGTTTGAAGATATTTTAAGTGATTGAGCATTTGTGGTATTTTTATATTCTTCTTTAAGATTGTTTATAGTATCTTTCAATTTATTTAATTTATAAGATATTTCTGATAATTCAGAGTTATTTTTTTCTATTATAAATTTGTTTTCTGACTTAGAAATGCTATCTTCCTTTAGGTTAGAGTTAATATAATCATAAATATCATCATCCTTCTTTAAAAAATCATATATTTTTTTTATCAATGTTATTTGGCTAGAATCGCTTGCTATTTCATTTGATATAATTGAAGAATATTTTAAACACATTTTTATTGTATTTAAGTCTTTTGTGTCTCCTTTATTAAGGTTTATTCTTGATAGCGATCTTTCTAGATCGCCAAATTGTGAAATTTTTTGACTTAACATAATACGTTTCTTACTATTTTCAACGTAAAAGTATACACATTCAAGCCTCTCATTAATAAGGGACGTATTTGTTAAGGGAAATGTAATATATTCTTTTAACAACCTTTTTCCACATGCCGTCTGTGTTTTATTTAGTGTAGAAAATAAGCTTTTTTCTTTTTTATTATTACTGAAAAGATTTAGGCTTTTTATAACTCCAGAATCAAAGAACATGCTTTGTAAGGTATTATTTTTTTCTGGGTATAAGTTATACATGTTACCCATTTGTGTAAAGTTCACATATTCTAATACAGCACTAATAGCACACAAAGATGAGTCTTCTTTTAATGAAGCGGATGATAATGATTCTACACTAAAATATTCTTTTACATTAGATTTTGCTCTTTCTATATTGAAGAATATATCAGAGTGGTCTGTAATGATTATATCAAGCTTTTTTATTGCAGATATTATATCTTTATTATGCTCAATAAAAGAGTCAGGTATTAATACTTCTTTGGGCATTATGGAAAGTAGCATGGAATATAGGTCAGATTTATTAATATCCTGATAAAGGAATTTTTTTGTTGATATATCGACCCATGCTATTGATACTTGGTTGTTGTATTCAGATATACACATTATGAAGTTATTATCATCCCCTTCCAGAAGGTTTTCTTCTGATATTGTGCCTGGTGTAATTATTTTAACAATGTCTCTTTTTATTATTGCTTTGTTACCATTCCTTTTTTTTGCTTCTTCAGCTGTTTCAAGTTGCTCACACACTGCGATTTTAAATCCTGCTTTTACTAGCTTTGAAATATAATTGTCACTGCTATGTGCTGGCACACCGCACATGGGCACATAATTTTCTTTTACAGTACCCCTTTTTGTCAAAACTATGTTCAGTATTTTTGATGCTTTAATTGCATCTTCAAAAAAGATTTCAAAAAATCTCCTAATCTATATAACAGTATACAGTCTGGATACTGTTCTTTTAGCTCTAAATAGTGGGCGGCTATAGGTGTATGTGTTATTTTCATTATTATAAATTATTTATATATTCTCAATAGTAATAATATTCATGATGTTTTACAACACATATTACTAATAGTTTATCTTGCCAGAATAATAAGAAGAAGGGTTCCCTTTAGCAGTACTGTTGTTATTATTTGTAAATTTATCTATTATGGCAGGTAATATGTCTTCTTTTTTTCCCATTTGTACTACCATTCCATCTTTCAAAATAATTATTATGTCTGTTTCATGTAGTATAGGTATTTTATGTGTCATTATAAAAGTAGTTGTTTTTCTTTTTTGTCGTATTTCTTTTATTAAGTTTAGAAAATCTATTTCGCCTTTAGCATCAAGGTTAGAGTTTGGTTCATCAAGAACTAAAAGCTTTACATCATGATATACAGAACGTGCTAAACCTATTTTTTGATTTTGACCTCCTGATAACAAAATTCCACCTTTTGTCCCAATAACCGTATCATACCCGTTAGGTAAAGAAAGAATAGTTTCGTGCATTCCTGCTAATTTTGCAGCATTAATAACTTTTTGTGAGTCTAGGTTTTTGTCAAATCTTGCGATATTGTCTTTTATTGTTGCATTGAATAGTTCTACATTTTGTGGTAAATAACCGACATTTTCTCCGAAGTGCCTTCTATTCCAATTATAAATCACAGCACCATCCATTCTAACATATCCTGAAATAGGGCTTATAATACCCATTAACAGTCTAGATACTGTAGTTTTACCTGAAGCACTGCTTCCTATTACACCAACTGTGTTTCCAGGCCGAACCTCGAATGACATTCCCTTAATTATAGGTTTATTACTACCAGGAGGTGCATATATTACCTTATCAAATAATATGTGTCCTACAGGGTCAGGGAGTTTCATTGCTTCAGTTTTTTCGGGAGCAAATGCTAACAGGTGTTGTAGCCTCGCATATGCTAGTTTAGCATGTGAGAAATTTTTCCAATTTCCCATTGCAAGTTCAAATGGTTGTAATGTTTTTCCCATTAGTATAGAAGAAGCTATTATACTACCTGCTGTTTTACCATATGATATTGATAGGAATGCACCTAATCCTATCACAGAAATTTGTACTACTGACCTAAAAAACTTTGTTAAGTTCATTATCATCAGAGACCTTATATGAACTTTAGTAGATAATTCCGTGTTTTTTAGGTGTTTTTCGCACCAACTTTGTATTATATCTTCTCCCATTCCCATTGCTTCAACAACATCTGCATTTCTTGTTGTTGTATCCATGTTATGTATATTCTTTAGATTTTCTTCATTAGCTTGTTTAATT
>NW_027648940.1:0-2500 GCF_965637545.1 Phallusia mammillata
CCCGGCTCGATGGGACCAGCCGCGGCGGGGTAGCGGGGCATGCGGTGCCGCGAAAATTTTTTGCTCCCGCGCAAGGCGCCAGGACCCCAGTGCGCGATGGCTGTGTGTGAAACAGTGCCTGCAAGCACTTTGGAACACTTCTAGCATGGGCCGCATTTTTAGACCCACCCCGGCTCGATGGGACCAGCCGCGGCGGGGTAGCGGGGCATGCGGTGCCGCGAAAATTTTTTGCTCCCGCGCAAGGCGCCAGGACCCCAGTGCGCGATGGCTGTGTGTCAAACAGTGCCTGCAAGCACTTTGGAACACTTCTAGCATGGGCCGCATTTTTAGACCCACCCCGGCTCGATGGGACCAGCCGCGGCGGGGTAGCGGGGCATGCGGTGCCGCGAAAATTTTTTGCTCCCGCGCAAGGCGCCAGGACCCCAGTGCGCGATGGCTGTGTGTTAAACAGTGCCTGCAAGCACTTTGGAACACTTCTAGCATGGGCCGCATTTTTAGACCCACCCCGGCTCGATGGGACCAGCCGCGGCCGGGTACCGGGGCATGCGGTGCCGCGCAAAAAGATTTTTTTTTTTGACTCAGGTGCGTCATTGCTATGTTGAAATCAGCGCATGGCAAGCCATTGGAACGGCTTGGGCACGTGTGCCACTTTTTCGAACCGTCGGGACATCGGGGTGACTGGGCGGTTTGGGCCGGACCAGGCCGGGGGAAAACCCAATTTTTGTTGATGTGCCCCCTGATGCCAGCAGGGGGTCCGCATAAAGTTTTTTTACTATATATGAGGGGTAACTCTCTCTGGGTGAGCGGTTGTGCGCGAAGTCTGCGTTGATGCTGTGAAGCGTTACGGAGGCCAACATGCGCTGTGTAAAAGCCCCGCTCCCTCGTGCTTGCGCGTGCACGTGTATGGCAGTGCTCCGTATGGCGGTAGGCTCGCTGGGCAGATGTGCTGCTGCTCGTCCGACGCCAATCGCTCTCTTCGGAGGTGTCTCACGCCACGTGGAAGATCGGTTCAGGAGCCCGGAATCTCCGTGTGCTTTGCCGACCGTGCGCTGCTTGCGACACGGCCGCTGCCGCGGAGTGATGGCTGTTTTCGGAGTTCGCGCGGCGAACGAAGCGAAATACGTCGGACTCGTCTTCCCCCGTGGAACTGACGAATCGAGAAGGTGCGGCGGCGACGCGGATGCGCGCTGCCCGAGCTGCCGCCGGCAACGGCGATTGCTCACGGTTAGCTACCTGGTTGATCCTGCCAGTAGTCATATGCTTGTCTCAAAGATTAAGCCATGCAAGTCTAAGTACGCGCTCTCGTACAGTGAAACTGCGAATGGCTCATTAAATCAGTTATGGTTCATTTGATCGTACATCGTACGTGGATACCTGTACAAAATCTAGAGCTAATACATGCGGCAGGCGCCTGCCTCACGGCGGGCGTGCATTTATCAGTCCAAAAACCGACCGGGCCGGCGTTTCGTCGCGCCCGACACGTCTTGGCGACTCTGGGTAACTCAGCGGATCGCACGGTCTCGCACCGGCGACGGATCATTCAAGTGTCTGCCCTATCAACTTTCGTCGGTAGGGTATCGGCCTACCGAGGTTCTTACGGGTGACGGGGAATCAGGGTTCGATTCCGGAGAGGGAGCCTGAGAAACGGCTACCACATCCAAGGAAGGCAGCAGGCGCGCAAATTACCCATTCCCGACGCGGGGAGGTAGTGACGAAAAATAACAATACAGGACTCTAAACGAGGCCCTGTAATTGGAATGAGCACACTTTAAAACCTTTAACGAGTATCCATTGGAGGGCAAGTCTGGTGCCAGCAGCCGCGGTAATTCCAGCTCCAAAAGTGTATATTTAAGTTGTTGCGGTTAAAAAGCTCGTAGTTGGATCTTGGGCGCAGGCGGCCGGTCCGTCGCAAGGCGTGCACTGGCCGCACCTGGCCCTCACCCCCGGCGCTCCGCCGGTGCCCTTGACTGAGTGTCGGCGGCGGCCGGGACGTTTACTTTGAAAAAATTAGAGTGTTCAAAGCAGGCGGCTCGCCTGAATAATGGTGCATGGAATAATGGAATAGGACCTCGGTTCTATTTTGTTGGTTTTCGGAGCGCGAGGTAATGATTAAGAGGGACGGACGGGGGCATTCGTACTGTGCCGCTAGAGGTGAAATTCTTGGATCGGCGCAAGACGAGCGACTGCGAAAGCATTTGCCAAGAATGTTTTCTTTAATCAAGAGCGAAAGTCAGAGGTTCGAAGACGATCAGATACCGTCCTAGTTCTGACTATAAACGATGCCAACCAGCGATCGGGGGGCGTTAGTTTGACGACCTCCCCGGCAGCTTGCGGGAAACCAAAGTCTTTGGGTTCCGGGGGAAGTATGGTTGCAAAGCTGAAACTTAAAGGAATTGACGGAAGGGCACCACCAGGCGTGGAGCCTGCGGCTTAATTTGACTCAACACGGGGAATCTCACCCGGCCCGGACACAGTGAGGATTGACAGATTGAGAGCTCTT
>NW_027648941.1:0-22768 GCF_965637545.1 Phallusia mammillata
CCAAGCTTGTACGGGCGGTTGGTAACCGCCTGTTACCTCAAAACGGCATTCTATTTGAATAAGGTAAGCATCATACTCCTCGGAGTAACTTTTTTCCACTTAATCATCAAAGCAAATAGGTTCCCGGGTGCTTCGGGCCGTTTGTTTCTTTGTTTATTTATTATATGTCATGTTGTTGGGCCTTAAACAACGTCGAAGGGGGCGCCAACGAGGCTCCCCGTGGTGCAGTAGCTGAACTACAGCGCACAGCTGCGCGGGCTGGACGGCTAATTAGCATACGTAATTACGTCATCAGCAGACACGCCGGAGCCGACCCGGCAATTAACGGCTGGCTGCACACACCTGCGTACCTGAACTGGCCATGTAAAAGTCGCAATTAAAGCGCATGAGCGTAAGGAAAACCTGCCGACGGGCTGCAGCAGCTCGGCAATTCAGCAGTTTTCGCTGCTTTTGCCCCGTACTTTACCATACTGGCCACGATGGAAGCGACCCCGATAGTTTTCGATCCTTTTCTTGCCTTCTTACACCAAGTAACTCACGTGGTAGCGCAAATCCAAGCTTGTACGGGCGGTTGGTAACCGCCTGTTACCTCAAAACGGCATTCTATTTGAATAAGGTAAGCATCATACTCCTCGGAGTAACTTTTTTCCACTTAATCATCAAAGCAAATAGGTTCCCGGGTGCTTCGGGCCGTTTGTTTCTTTGTTTATTTATTATATGTCATGTTGTTGGGCCTTAAACAACGTCGAAGGGGGCGCCAACGAGGCTCCCCGTGGTGCAGTAGCTGAACTACAGCGCACAGCTGCGCGGGCTGGACGGCTAATTAGCATACGTAATTACGTCATCAGCAGACACGCCGGAGCCGACCCGGCAATTAACGGCTGGCTGCACACACCTGCGTACCTGAACTGGCCATGTAAAAGTCGCAATTAAAGCGCATGAGCGTAAGGAAAACCTGCCGACGGGCTGCAGCAGCTCGGCAATTCAGCAGTTTTCGCTGCTTTTGCCCCGTACTTTACCATACTGGCCACGATGGAAGCGACCCCGATAGTTTTCGATCCTTTTCTTGCCTTCTTACACCAAGTAACTCACGTGGTAGCGCAAATCCAAGCTTGTACGGGCGGTTGGTAACCGCCTGTTACCTCAAAACGGCATTCTATTTGAATAAGGTAAGCATCATACTCCTCGGAGTAACTTTTTTTCCACTTAATCATCAAAGCAAATAGGTTCCCGGGTGCTTCGGGCCGTTTGTTTCTTTGTTTATTTATTATATGTCATGTTGTTGGGCCTTAAACAACGTCGAAGGGGGCGCCAACGAGGCTCCCGTGGTGCAGTAGCTGAACTACAGCGCACAGCTGCGCGGGCTGGACGGCTAATTAGCATACGTAATTACGTCATCAGCAGACACGCCGGAGCCGACCCGGCAATTAACGGCTGGCTGCACACACCTGCGTACCTGAACTGGCCATGTAAAAGTCGCAATTAAAGCGCATGAGCGTAAGGAAAACCTGCCGACGGGCTGCAGCAGCTCGGCAATTCAGCAGTTTTCGCTGCTTTTGCCCCGTACTTTACCATACTGGCCACGATGGAAGCGACCCCGATAGTTTTCGATCCTTTTCTTGCCTTCTTACACCAAGTAACTCACGTGGTAGCGCAAATCCAAGCTTGTACGGGCGGTTGGTAACCGCCTGTTACCTCAAAACGGCATTCTATTTGAATAAGGTAAGCATCATACTCCTCGGAGTAACTTTTTTCCACTTAATCATCAAAGCAAATAGGTTCCCGGGTGCTTCGGGCCGTTTGTTTCTTTGTTTATTTATTATATGTCATGTTGTTGGGCCTTAAACAACGTCGAAGGGGGCGCCAACGAGGCTCCCCGTGGTGCAGTAGCTGAACTACAGCGCACAGCTGCGCGGGCTGGACGGCTAATTAGCATACGTAATTACGTCATCAGCAGACACGCCGGAGCCGACCCGGCAATTAACGGCTGGCTGCACACACCTGCGTACCTGAACTGGCCATGTAAAAGTCGCAATTAAAGCGCATGAGCGTAAGGAAAACCTGCCGACGGGCTGCAGCAGCTCGGCAATTCAGCAGTTTTCGCTGCTTTTGCCCCGTACTTTACCATACTGGCCACGATGGAAGCGACCCCGATAGTTTTCGATCCTTTTCTTGCCTTCTTACACCAAGTAACTCACGTGGTAGCGCAAATCCAAGCTTGTACGGGCGGTTGGTAACCGCCTGTTACCTCAAAACGGCATTCTATTTGAATAAGGTAAGCATCATACTCCTCGGAGTAACTTTTTTCCACTTAATCATCAAAGCAAATAGGTTCCCGGGTGCTTCGGGCCGTTTGTTTCTTTGTTTATTTATTATATGTCATGTTGTTGGGCCTTAAACAACGTCGAAGGGGGCGCCAACGAGGCTCCCCGTGGTGCAGTAGCTGAACTACAGCGCACAGCTGCGCGGGCTGGACGGCTAATTAGCATACGTAATTACGTCATCAGCAGACACGCCGGAGCCGACCCGGCAATTAACGGCTGGCTGCACACACCTGCGTACCTGAACTGGCCATGTAAAAGTCGCAATTAAAGCGCATGAGCGTAAGGAAAACCTGCCGACGGGCTGCAGCAGCTCGGCAATTCAGCAGTTTTCGCTGCTTTTGCCCCGTACTTTACCATACTGGCCACGATGGAAGCGACCCCGATAGTTTTCGATCCTTTTCTTGCCTTCTTACACCAAGTAACTCACGTGGTAGCGCAAATCCAAGCTTTGTACGGGCGGTTGGTAACCGCCTGTTACCTCAAAACGGCATTCTATTTGAATAAGGTAAGCATCATACTCCTCGGAGTAACTTTTTTCCACTTAATCATCAAAGCAAATAGGTTCCCGGGTGCTTCGGGCCGTTTGTTTCTTTGTTTATTTATTATATGTCATGTTGTTGGGCCTTAAACAACGTCGAAGGGGGCGCCAACGAGGCTCCCCGTGGTGCAGTAGCTGAACTACAGCGCACAGCTGCGCGGGCTGGACGGCTAATTAGCATACGTAATTACGTCATCAGCAGACACGCCGGAGCCGACCCGGCAATTAACGGCTGGCTGCACACACCTGCGTACCTGAACTGGCCATGTAAAAGTCGCAATTAAAGCGCATGAGCGTAAGGAAAACCTGCCGACGGGCTGCAGCAGCTCGGCAATTCAGCAGTTTTCGCTGCTTTTGCCCCGTACTTTACCATACTGGCCACGATGGAAGCGACCCCGATAGTTTTCGATCCTTTTCTTGCCTTCTTACACCAAGTAACTCACGTGGTAGCGCAAATCCAAGCTTGTACGGGCGGTTGGTAACCGCCTGTTACCTCAAAACGGCATTCTATTTGAATAAGGTAAGCATCATACTCCTCGGAGTAACTTTTTTCCACTTAATCATCAAAGCAAATAGGTTCCCGGGTGCTTCGGGCCGTTTGTTTCTTTGTTTATTTATTATATGTCATGTTGTTGGGCCTTAAACAACGTCGAAGGGGGCGCCAACGAGGCTCCCCGTGGTGCAGTAGCTGAACTACAGCGCACAGCTGCGCGGGCTGGACGGCTAATTAGCATACGTAATTACGTCATCAGCAGACACGCCGGAGCCGACCCGGCAATTAACGGCTGGCTGCACACACCTGCGTACCTGAACTGGCCATGTAAAAGTCGCAATTAAAGCGCATGAGCGTAAGGAAAACCTGCCGACGGGCTGCAGCAGCTCGGCAATTCAGCAGTTTTCGCTGCTTTTGCCCCGTACTTTACCATACTGGCCACGATGGAAGCGACCCCGATAGTTTTCGATCCTTTTCTTGCCTTCTTACACCAAGTAACTCACGTGGTAGCGCAAATCCAAGCTTGTACGGGCGGTTGGTAACCGCCTGTTACCTCAAAACGGCATTCTATTTGAATAAGGTAAGCATCATACTCCTCGGAGTAACTTTTTTCCACTTAATCATCAAAGCAAATAGGTTCCCGGGTGCTTCGGGCCGTTTGTTTCTTTGTTTATTTATTATATGTCATGTTGTTGGGCCTTAAACAACGTCGAAGGGGGCGCCAACGAGGCTCCCCGTGGTGCAGTAGCTGAACTACAGCGCACAGCTGCGCGGGCTGGACGGCTAATTAGCATACGTAATTACGTCATCAGCAGACACGCCGGAGCCGACCCGGCAATTAACGGCTGGCTGCACACACCTGCGTACCTGAACTGGCCATGTAAAAGTCGCAATTAAAGCGCATGAGCGTAAGGAAAACCTGCCGACGGGCTGCAGCAGCTCGGCAATTCAGCAGTTTTCGCTGCTTTTGCCCCGTACTTTACCATACTGGCCACGATGGAAGCGACCCCGATAGTTTTCGATCCTTTTCTTGCCTTCTTACACCAAGTAACTCACGTGGTAGCGCAAATCCAAGCTTGTACGGGCGGTTGGTAACCGCCTGTTACCTCAAAACGGCATTCTATTTGAATAAGGTAAGCATCATACTCCTCGGAGTAACTTTTTTCCACTTAATCATCAAAGCAAATAGGTTCCCGGGTGCTTCGGGCCGTTTGTTTCTTTGTTTATTTATTATATGTCATGTTGTTGGGCCTTAAACAACGTCGAAGGGGGCGCCAACGAGGCTCCCCGTGGTGCAGTAGCTGAACTACAGCGCACAGCTGCGCGGGCTGGACGGCTAATTAGCATACGTAATTACGTCATCAGCAGACACGCCGGAGCCGACCCGGCAATTAACGGCTGGCTGCACACACCTGCGTACCTGAACTGGCCATGTAAAAGTCGCAATTAAAGCGCATGAGCGTAAGGAAAACCTGCCGACGGGCTGCAGCAGCTCGGCAATTCAGCAGTTTTCGCTGCTTTTGCCCCGTACTTTACCATACTGGCCACGATGGAAGCGACCCCGATAGTTTTCGATCCTTTTCTTGCCTTCTTACACCAAGTAACTCACGTGGTAGCGCAAATCCAAGCTTGTACGGGCGGTTGGTAACCGCCTGTTACCTCAAAACGGCATTCTATTTGAATAAGGTAAGCATCATACTCCTCGGAGTAACTTTTTTCCACTTAATCATCAAAGCAAATAGGTTCCCGGGTGCTTCGGGCCGTTTGTTTCTTTGTTTATTTATTATATGTCATGTTGTTGGGCCTTAAACAACGTCGAAGGGGGCGCCAACGAGGCTCCCCGTGGTGCAGTAGCTGAACTACAGCGCACAGCTGCGCGGGCTGGACGGCTAATTAGCATACGTAATTACGTCATCAGCAGACACGCCGGAGCCGACCCGGCAATTAACGGCTGGCTGCACACACCTGCGTACCTGAACTGGCCATGTAAAAGTCGCAATTAAAGCGCATGAGCGTAAGGAAAACCTGCCGACGGGCTGCAGCAGCTCGGCAATTCAGCAGTTTTCGCTGCTTTTGCCCCGTACTTTACCATACTGGCCACGATGGAAGCGACCCCGATAGTTTTCGATCCTTTTCTTGCCTTCTTACACCAAGTAACTCACGTGGTAGCGCAAATCCAAGCTTGTACGGGCGGTTGGTAACCGCCTGTTACCTCAAAACGGCATTCTATTTGAATAAGGTAAGCATCATACTCCTCGGAGTAACTTTTTTCCACTTAATCATCAAAGCAAATAGGTTCCCGGGTGCTTCGGGCCGTTTGTTTCTTTGTTTATTTATTATATGTCATGTTGTTGGGCCTTAAACAACGTCGAAGGGGGCGCCAACGAGGCTCCCCGTGGTGCAGTAGCTGAACTACAGCGCACAGCTGCGCGGGCTGGACGGCTAATTAGCATACGTAATTACGTCATCAGCAGACACGCCGGAGCCGACCCGGCAATTAACGGCTGGCTGCACACACCTGCGTACCTGAACTGGCCATGTAAAAGTCGCAATTAAAGCGCATGAGCGTAAGGAAAACCTGCCGACGGGCTGCAGCAGCTCGGCAATTCAGCAGTTTTCGCTGCTTTTGCCCCGTACTTTACCATACTGGCCACGATGGAAGCGACCCCGATAGTTTTCGATCCTTTTCTTGCCTTCTTACACCAAGTAACTCACGTGGTAGCGCAAATCCAAGCTTGTACGGGCGGTTGGTAACCGCCTGTTACCTCAAAACGGCATTCTATTTGAATAAGGTAAGCATCATACTCCTCGGAGTAACTTTTTTCCACTTAATCATCAAAGCAAATAGGTTCCCGGGTGCTTCGGGCCGTTTGTTTCTTTGTTTATTTATTATATGTCATGTTGTTGGGCCTTAAACAACGTCGAAGGGGGCGCCAACGAGGCTCCCCGTGGTGCAGTAGCTGAACTACAGCGCACAGCTGCGCGGGCTGGACGGCTAATTAGCATACGTAATTACGTCATCAGCAGACACGCCGGAGCCGACCCGGCAATTAACGGCTGGCTGCACACACCTGCGTACCTGAACTGGCCATGTAAAAGTCGCAATTAAAGCGCATGAGCGTAAGGAAAACCTGCCGACGGGCTGCAGCAGCTCGGCAATTCAGCAGTTTTCGCTGCTTTTGCCCCGTACTTTACCATACTGGCCACGATGGAAGCGACCCCGATAGTTTTCGATCCTTTTCTTGCCTTCTTACACCAAGTAACTCACGTGGTAGCGCAAATCCAAGCTTGTACGGGCGGTTGGTAACCGCCTGTTACCTCAAAACGGCATTCTATTTGAATAAGGTAAGCATCATACTCCTCGGAGTAACTTTTTTCCACTTAATCATCAAAGCAAATAGGTTCCCGGGTGCTTCGGGCCGTTTGTTTCTTTGTTTATTTATTATATGTCATGTTGTTGGGCCTTAAACAACGTCGAAGGGGGCGCCAACGAGGCTCCCCGTGGTGCAGTAGCTGAACTACAGCGCACAGCTGCGCGGGCTGGACGGCTAATTAGCATACGTAATTACGTCATCAGCAGACACGCCGGAGCCGACCCGGCAATTAACGGCTGGCTGCACACACCTGCGTACCTGAACTGGCCATGTAAAAGTCGCAATTAAAGCGCATGAGCGTAAGGAAAACCTGCCGACGGGCTGCAGCAGCTCGGCAATTCAGCAGTTTTCGCTGCTTTTGCCCCGTACTTTACCATACTGGCCACGATGGAAGCGACCCCGATAGTTTTCGATCCTTTTCTTGCCTTCTTACACCAAGTAACTCACGTGGTAGCGCAAATCCAAGCTTGTACGGGCGGTTGGTAACCGCCTGTTACCTCAAAACGGCATTCTATTTGAATAAGGTAAGCATCATACTCCTCGGAGTAACTTTTTTCCACTTAATCATCAAAGCAAATAGGTTCCCGGGTGCTTCGGGCCGTTTGTTTCTTTGTTTATTTATTATATGTCATGTTGTTGGGCCTTAAACAACGTCGAAGGGGGCGCCAACGAGGCTCCCCGTGGTGCAGTAGCTGAACTACAGCGCACAGCTGCGCGGGCTGGACGGCTAATTAGCATACGTAATTACGTCATCAGCAGACACGCCGGAGCCGACCCGGCAATTAACGGCTGGCTGCACACACCTGCGTACCTGAACTGGCCATGTAAAAGTCGCAATTAAAGCGCATGAGCGTAAGGAAAACCTGCCGACGGGCTGCAGCAGCTCGGCAATTCAGCAGTTTTCGCTGCTTTTGCCCCGTACTTTACCATACTGGCCACGATGGAAGCGACCCCGATAGTTTTCGATCCTTTTCTTGCCTTCTTACACCAAGTAACTCACGTGGTAGCGCAAATCCAAGCTTGTACGGGCGGTTGGTAACCGCCTGTTACCTCAAAACGGCATTCTATTTGAATAAGGTAAGCATCATACTCCTCGGAGTAACTTTTTTCCACTTAATCATCAAAGCAAATAGGTTCCCGGGTGCTTCGGGCCGTTTGTTTCTTTGTTTATTTATTATATGTCATGTTGTTGGGCCTTAAACAACGTCGAAGGGGGCGCCAACGAGGCTCCCCGTGGTGCAGTAGCTGAACTACAGCGCACAGCTGCGCGGGCTGGACGGCTAATTAGCATACGTAATTACGTCATCAGCAGACACGCCGGAGCCGACCCGGCAATTAACGGCTGGCTGCACACACCTGCGTACCTGAACTGGCCATGTAAAAGTCGCAATTAAAGCGCATGAGCGTAAGGAAAACCTGCCGACGGGCTGCAGCAGCTCGGCAATTCAGCAGTTTTCGCTGCTTTTGCCCCGTACTTTACCATACTGGCCACGATGGAAGCGACCCCGATAGTTTTCGATCCTTTTCTTGCCTTCTTACACCAAGTAACTCACGTGGTAGCGCAAATCCAAGCTTGTACGGGCGGTTGGTAACCGCCTGTTACCTCAAAACGGCATTCTATTTGAATAAGGTAAGCATCATACTCCTCGGAGTAACTTTTTTCCACTTAATCATCAAAGCAAATAGGTTCCCGGGTGCTTCGGGCCGTTTGTTTCTTTGTTTATTTATTATATGTCATGTTGTTGGGCCTTAAACAACGTCGAAGGGGGCGCCAACGAGGCTCCCCGTGGTGCAGTAGCTGAACTACAGCGCACAGCTGCGCGGGCTGGACGGCTAATTAGCATACGTAATTACGTCATCAGCAGACACGCCGGAGCCGACCCGGCAATTAACGGCTGGCTGCACACACCTGCGTACCTGAACTGGCCATGTAAAAGTCGCAATTAAAGCGCATGAGCGTAAGGAAAACCTGCCGACGGGCTGCAGCAGCTCGGCAATTCAGCAGTTTTCGCTGCTTTTGCCCCGTACTTTACCATACTGGCCACGATGGAAGCGACCCCGATAGTTTTCGATCCTTTTCTTGCCTTCTTACACCAAGTAACTCACGTGGTAGCGCAAATCCAAGCTTGTACGGGCGGTTGGTAACCGCCTGTTACCTCAAAACGGCATTCTATTTGAATAAGGTAAGCATCATACTCCTCGGAGTAACTTTTTTCCACTTAATCATCAAAGCAAATAGGTTCCCGGGTGCTTCGGGCCGTTTGTTTCTTTGTTTATTTATTATATGTCATGTTGTTGGGCCTTAAACAACGTCGAAGGGGGCGCCAACGAGGCTCCCCGTGGTGCAGTAGCTGAACTACAGCGCACAGCTGCGCGGGCTGGACGGCTAATTAGCATACGTAATTACGTCATCAGCAGACACGCCGGAGCCGACCCGGCAATTAACGGCTGGCTGCACACACCTGCGTACCTGAACTGGCCATGTAAAAGTCGCAATTAAAGCGCATGAGCGTAAGGAAAACCTGCCGACGGGCTGCAGCAGCTCGGCAATTCAGCAGTTTTCGCTGCTTTTGCCCCGTACTTTACCATACCCACGATGGAAGCGACCCCGATAGTTTTCGATCCTTTTCTTGCCTTCTTACACCAAGTAACTCACGTGGTAGCGCAAATCCAAGCTTGTACGGGCGGTTGGTAACCGCCTGTTACCTCAAAACGGCATTCTATTTGAATAAGGTAAGCATCATACTCCTCGGAGTAACTTTTTTCCACTTAATCATCAAAGCAAATAGGTTCCCGGGTGCTTCGGGCCGTTTGTTTCTTTGTTTATTTATTATATGTCATGTTGTTGGGCCTTAAACAACGTCGAAGGGGGCGCCAACGAGGCTCCCCGTGGTGCAGTAGCTGAACTACAGCGCACAGCTGCGCGGGCTGGACGGCTAATTAGCATACGTAATTACGTCATCAGCAGACACGCCGGAGCCGACCCGGCAATTAACGGCTGGCTGCACACACCTGCGTACCTGAACTGGCCATGTAAAAGTCGCAATTAAAGCGCATGAGCGTAAGGAAAACCTGCCGACGGGCTGCAGCAGCTCGGCAATTCAGCAGTTTTCGCTGCTTTTGCCCCGTACTTTACCATACTGGCCACGATGGAAGCGACCCCGATAGTTTTCGATCCTTTTCTTGCCTTCTTACACCAAGTAACTCACGTGGTAGCGCAAATCCAAGCTTGTACGGGCGGTTGGTAACCGCCTGTTACCTCAAAACGGCATTCTATTTGAATAAGGTAAGCATCATACTCCTCTGGAGTAACTTTTTTCCACTTAATCATCAAAGCAAATAGGTTCCCGGGTGCTTCGGGCCGTTTGTTTCTTTGTTTATTTATTATATGTCATGTTGTTGGGCCTTAAACAACGTCGAAGGGGGCGCCAACGAGGCTCCCCGTGGTGCAGTAGCTGAACTACAGCGCACAGCTGCGCGGGCTGGACGGCTAATTAGCATACGTAATTACGTCATCAGCAGACACGCCGGAGCCGACCCGGCAATTAACGGCTGGCTGCACACACCTGCGTACCTGAACTGGCCATGTAAAAGTCGCAATTAAAGCGCATGAGCGTAAGGAAAACCTGCCGACGGGCTGCAGCAGCTCGGCAATTCAGCAGTTTTCGCTGCTTTTGCCCCGTACTTTACCATACTGGCCACGATGGAAGCGACCCCGATAGTTTTCGATCCTTTTCTTGCCTTCTTACACCAAGTAACTCACGTGGTAGCGCAAATCCAAGCTTGTACGGGCGGTTGGTAACCGCCTGTTACCTCAAAACGGCATTCTATTTGAATAAGGTAAGCATCATACTCCTCGGAGTAACTTTTTTCCACTTAATCATCAAAGCAAATAGGTTCCCGGGTGCTTCGGGCCGTTTGTTTCTTTGTTTATTTATTATATGTCATGTTGTTGGGCCTTAAACAACGTCGAAGGGGGCGCCAACGAGGCTCCCCGTGGTGCAGTAGCTGAACTACAGCGCACAGCTGCGCGGGCTGGACGGCTAATTAGCATACGTAATTACGTCATCAGCAGACACGCCGGAGCCGACCCGGCAATTAACGGCTGGCTGCACACACCTGCGTACCTGAACTGGCCATGTAAAAGTCGCAATTAAAGCGCATGAGCGTAAGGAAAACCTGCCGACGGGCTGCAGCAGCTCGGCAATTCAGCAGTTTTCGCTGCTTTTGCCCCGTACTTTACCATACTGGCCACGATGGAAGCGACCCCGATAGTTTTCGATCCTTTTCTTGCCTTCTTACACCAAGTAACTCACGTGGTAGCGCAAATCCAAGCTTGTACGGGCGGTTGGTAACCGCCTGTTACCTCAAAACGGCATTCTATTTGAATAAGGTAAGCATCATACTCCTCGGAGTAACTTTTTTCCACTTAATCATCAAAGCAAATAGGTTCCCGGGTGCTTCGGGCCGTTTGTTTCTTTGTTTATTTATTATATGTCATGTTGTTGGGCCTTAAACAACGTCGAAGGGGGCGCCAACGAGGCTCCCCGTGGTGCAGTAGCTGAACTACAGCGCACAGCTGCGCGGGCTGGACGGCTAATTAGCATACGTAATTACGTCATCAGCAGACACGCCGGAGCCGACCCGGCAATTAACGGCTGGCTGCACACACCTGCGTACCTGAACTGGCCATGTAAAAGTCGCAATTAAAGCGCATGAGCGTAAGGAAAACCTGCCGACGGGCTGCAGCAGCTCGGCAATTCAGCAGTTTTCGCTGCTTTTGCCCCGTACTTTACCATACTGGCCACGATGGAAGCGACCCCGATAGTTTTCGATCCTTTTCTTGCCTTCTTACACCAAGTAACTCACGTGGTAGCGCAAATCCAAGCTTGTACGGGCGGTTGGTAACCGCCTGTTACCTCAAAACGGCATTCTATTTGAATAAGGTAAGCATCATACTCCTCGGAGTAACTTTTTTCCACTTAATCATCAAAGCAAATAGGTTCCCGGGTGCTTCGGGCCGTTTGTTTCTTTGTTTATTTATTATATGTCATGTTGTTGGGCCTTAAACAACGTCGAAGGGGGCGCCAACGAGGCTCCCCGTGGTGCAGTAGCTGAACTACAGCGCACAGCTGCGCGGGCTGGACGGCTAATTAGCATACGTAATTACGTCATCAGCAGACACGCCGGAGCCGACCCGGCAATTAACGGCTGGCTGCACACACCTGCGTACCTGAACTGGCCATGTAAAAGTCGCAATTAAAGCGCATGAGCGTAAGGAAAACCTGCCGACGGGCTGCAGCAGCTCGGCAATTCAGCAGTTTTCGCTGCTTTTGCCCCGTACTTTACCATACTGGCCACGATGGAAGCGACCCCGATAGTTTTCGATCCTTTTCTTGCCTTCTTACACCAAGTAACTCACGTGGTAGCGCAAATCCAAGCTTGTACGGGCGGTTGGTAACCGCCTGTTACCTCAAAACGGCATTCTATTTGAATAAGGTAAGCATCATACTCCTCGGAGTAACTTTTTTCCACTTAATCATCAAAGCAAATAGGTTCCCGGGTGCTTCGGGCCGTTTGTTTCTTTGTTTATTTATTATATGTCATGTTGTTGGGCCTTAAACAACGTCGAAGGGGGCGCCAACGAGGCTCCCCGTGGTGCAGTAGCTGAACTACAGCGCACAGCTGCGCGGGCTGGACGGCTAATTAGCATACGTAATTACGTCATCAGCAGACACGCCGGAGCCGACCCGGCAATTAACGGCTGGCTGCACACACCTGCGTACCTGAACTGGCCATGTAAAAGTCGCAATTAAAGCGCATGAGCGTAAGGAAAACCTGCCGACGGGCTGCAGCAGCTCGGCAATTCAGCAGTTTTCGCTGCTTTTGCCCCGTACTTTACCATACTGGCCACGATGGAAGCGACCCCGATAGTTTTCGATCCTTTTCTTGCCTTCTTACACCAAGTAACTCACGTGGTAGCGCAAATCCAAGCTTGTACGGGCGGTTGGTAACCGCCTGTTACCTCAAAACGGCATTCTATTTGAATAAGGTAAGCATCATACTCCTCGGAGTAACTTTTTTCCACTTAATCATCAAAGCAAATAGGTTCCCGGGTGCTTCGGGCCGTTTGTTTCTTTGTTTATTTATTATATGTCATGTTGTTGGGCCTTAAACAACGTCGAAGGGGGCGCCAACGAGGCTCCCCGTGGTGCAGTAGCTGAACTACAGCGCACAGCTGCGCGGGCTGGACGGCTAATTAGCATACGTAATTACGTCATCAGCAGACACGCCGGAGCCGACCCGGCAATTAACGGCTGGCTGCACACACCTGCGTACCTGAACTGGCCATGTAAAAGTCGCAATTAAAGCGCATGAGCGTAAGGAAAACCTGCCGACGGGCTGCAGCAGCTCGGCAATTCAGCAGTTTTCGCTGCTTTTGCCCCGTACTTTACCATACTGGCCACGATGGAAGCGACCCCGATAGTTTTCGATCCTTTTCTTGCCTTCTTACACCAAGTAACTCACGTGGTAGCGCAAATCCAAGCTTGTACGGGCGGTTGGTAACCGCCTGTTACCTCAAAACGGCATTCTATTTGAAT
The DNA here is from genome assembly GCF_965637545.1 of Phallusia mammillata. Lineage (NCBI taxonomy): Eukaryota > Metazoa > Chordata > Ascidiacea > Phlebobranchia > Ascidiidae > Phallusia > Phallusia mammillata. The sequence continues at coordinate 13,332 of NW_027648941.1, forward strand.
AAGGTAAGCATCATACTCCTCGGAGTAACTTTTTTCCACTTAATCATCAAAGCAAATAGGTTCCCGGGTGCTTCGGGCCGTTTGTTTCTTTGTTTATTTATTATATGTCATGTTGTTGGGCCTTAAACAACGTCGAAGGGGGCGCCAACGAGGCTCCCCGTGGTGCAGTAGCTGAACTACAGCGCACAGCTGCGCGGGCTGGACGGCTAATTAGCATACGTAATTACGTCATCAGCAGACACGCCGGAGCCGACCCGGCAATTAACGGCTGGCTGCACACACCTGCGTACCTGAACTGGCCATGTAAAAGTCGCAATTAAAGCGCATGAGCGTAAGGAAAACCTGCCGACGGGCTGCAGCAGCTCGGCAATTCAGCAGTTTTCGCTGCTTTTGCCCCGTACTTTACCATACTGGCCACGATGGAAGCGACCCCGATAGTTTTCGATCCTTTTCTTGCCTTCTTACACCAAGTAACTCACGTGGTAGCGCAAATCCAAGCTTGTACGGGCGGTTGGTAACCGCCTGTTACCTCAAAACGGCATTCTATTTGAATAAGGTAAGCATCATACTCCTCGGAGTAACTTTTTTCCACTTAATCATCAAAGCAAATAGGTTCCCGGGTGCTTCGGGCCGTTTGTTTCTTTGTTTATTTATTATATGTCATGTTGTTGGGCCTTAAACAACGTCGAAGGGGGCGCCAACGAGGCTCCCCGTGGTGCAGTAGCTGAACTACAGCGCACAGCTGCGCGGGCTGGACGGCTAATTAGCATACGTAATTACGTCATCAGCAGACACGCCGGAGCCGACCCGGCAATTAACGGCTGGCTGCACACACCTGCGTACCTGAACTGGCCATGTAAAAGTCGCAATTAAAGCGCATGAGCGTAAGGAAAACCTGCCGACGGGCTGCAGCAGCTCGGCAATTCAGCAGTTTTCGCTGCTTTTGCCCCGTACTTTACCATACTGGCCACGATGGAAGCGACCCCGATAGTTTTCGATCCTTTTCTTGCCTTCTTACACCAAGTAACTCACGTGGTAGCGCAAATCCAAGCTTGTACGGGCGGTTGGTAACCGCCTGTTACCTCAAAACGGCATTCTATTTGAATAAGGTAAGCATCATACTCCTCGGAGTAACTTTTTTCCACTTAATCATCAAAGCAAATAGGTTCCCGGGTGCTTCGGGCCGTTTGTTTCTTTGTTTATTTATTATATGTCATGTTGTTGGGCCTTAAACAACGTCGAAGGGGGCGCCAACGAGGCTCCCCGTGGTGCAGTAGCTGAACTACAGCGCACAGCTGCGCGGGCTGGACGGCTAATTAGCATACGTAATTACGTCATCAGCAGACACGCCGGAGCCGACCCGGCAATTAACGGCTGGCTGCACACACCTGCGTACCTGAACTGGCCATGTAAAAGTCGCAATTAAAGCGCATGAGCGTAAGGAAAACCTGCCGACGGGCTGCAGCAGCTCGGCAATTCAGCAGTTTTCGCTGCTTTTGCCCCGTACTTTACCATACTGGCCACGATGGAAGCGACCCCGATAGTTTTCGATCCTTTTCTTGCCTTCTTACACCAAGTAACTCACGTGGTAGCGCAAATCCAAGCTTGTACGGGCGGTTGGTAACCGCCTGTTACCTCAAAACGGCATTCTATTTGAATAAGGTAAGCATCATACTCCTCGGAGTAACTTTTTTCCACTTAATCATCAAAGCAAATAGGTTCCCGGGTGCTTCGGGCCGTTTGTTTCTTTGTTTATTTATTATATGTCATGTTGTTGGGCCTTAAACAACGTCGAAGGGGGCGCCAACGAGGCTCCCCGTGGTGCAGTAGCTGAACTACAGCGCACAGCTGCGCGGGCTGGACGGCTAATTAGCATACGTAATTACGTCATCAGCAGACACGCCGGAGCCGACCCGGCAATTAACGGCTGGCTGCACACACCTGCGTACCTGAACTGGCCATGTAAAAGTCGCAATTAAAGCGCATGAGCGTAAGGAAAACCTGCCGACGGGCTGCAGCAGCTCGGCAATTCAGCAGTTTTCGCTGCTTTTGCCCCGTACTTTACCATACTGGCCACGATGGAAGCGACCCCGATAGTTTTCGATCCTTTTCTTGCCTTCTTACACCAAGTAACTCACGTGGTAGCGCAAATCCAAGCTTGTACGGGCGGTTGGTAACCGCCTGTTACCTCAAAACGGCATTCTATTTGAATAAGGTAAGCATCATACTCCTCGGAGTAACTTTTTTCCACTTAATCATCAAAGCAAATAGGTTCCCGGGTGCTTCGGGCCGTTTGTTTCTTTGTTTATTTATTATATGTCATGTTGTTGGGCCTTAAACAACGTCGAAGGGGGCGCCAACGAGGCTCCCCGTGGTGCAGTAGCTGAACTACAGCGCACAGCTGCGCGGGCTGGACGGCTAATTAGCATACGTAATTACGTCATCAGCAGACACGCCGGAGCCGACCCGGCAATTAACGGCTGGCTGCACACACCTGCGTACCTGAACTGGCCATGTAAAAGTCGCAATTAAAGCGCATGAGCGTAAGGAAAACCTGCCGACGGGCTGCAGCAGCTCGGCAATTCAGCAGTTTTCGCTGCTTTTGCCCCGTACTTTACCATACTGGCCACGATGGAAGCGACCCCGATAGTTTTCGATCCTTTTCTTGCCTTCTTACACCAAGTAACTCACGTGGTAGCGCAAATCCAAGCTTGTACGGGCGGTTGGTAACCGCCTGTTACCTCAAAACGGCATTCTATTTGAATAAGGTAAGCATCATACTCCTCGGAGTAACTTTTTTCCACTTAATCATCAAAGCAAATAGGTTCCCGGGTGCTTCGGGCCGTTTGTTTCTTTGTTTATTTATTATATGTCATGTTGTTGGGCCTTAAACAACGTCGAAGGGGGCGCCAACGAGGCTCCCCGTGGTGCAGTAGCTGAACTACAGCGCACAGCTGCGCGGGCTGGACGGCTAATTAGCATACGTAATTACGTCATCAGCAGACACGCCGGAGCCGACCCGGCAATTAACGGCTGGCTGCACACACCTGCGTACCTGAACTGGCCATGTAAAAGTCGCAATTAAAGCGCATGAGCGTAAGGAAAACCTGCCGACGGGCTGCAGCAGCTCGGCAATTCAGCAGTTTTCGCTGCTTTTGCCCCGTACTTTACCATACTGGCCACGATGGAAGCGACCCCGATAGTTTTCGATCCTTTTCTTGCCTTCTTACACCAAGTAACTCACGTGGTAGCGCAAATCCAAGCTTGTACGGGCGGTTGGTAACCGCCTGTTACCTCAAAACGGCATTCTATTTGAATAAGGTAAGCATCATACTCCTCGGAGTAACTTTTTTCCACTTAATCATCAAAGCAAATAGGTTCCCGGGTGCTTCGGGCCGTTTGTTTCTTTGTTTATTTATTATATGTCATGTTGTTGGGCCTTAAACAACGTCGAAGGGGGCGCCAACGAGGCTCCCCGTGGTGCAGTAGCTGAACTACAGCGCACAGCTGCGCGGGCTGGACGGCTAATTAGCATACGTAATTACGTCATCAGCAGACACGCCGGAGCCGACCCGGCAATTAACGGCTGGCTGCACACACCTGCGTACCTGAACTGGCCATGTAAAAGTCGCAATTAAAGCGCATGAGCGTAAGGAAAACCTGCCGACGGGCTGCAGCAGCTCGGCAATTCAGCAGTTTTCGCTGCTTTTGCCCCGTACTTTACCATACTGGCCACGATGGAAGCGACCCCGATAGTTTTCGATCCTTTTCTTGCCTTCTTACACCAAGTAACTCACGTGGTAGCGCAAATCCAAGCTTGTACGGGCGGTTGGTAACCGCCTGTTACCTCAAAACGGCATTCTATTTGAATAAGGTAAGCATCATACTCCTCGGAGTAACTTTTTTCCACTTAATCATCAAAGCAAATAGGTTCCCGGGTGCTTCGGGCCGTTTGTTTCTTTGTTTATTTATTATATGTCATGTTGTTGGGCCTTAAACAACGTCGAAGGGGGCGCCAACGAGGCTCCCCGTGGTGCAGTAGCTGAACTACAGCGCACAGCTGCGCGGGCTGGACGGCTAATTAGCATACGTAATTACGTCATCAGCAGACACGCCGGAGCCGACCCGGCAATTAACGGCTGGCTGCACACACCTGCGTACCTGAACTGGCCATGTAAAAGTCGCAATTAAAGCGCATGAGCGTAAGGAAAACCTGCCGACGGGCTGCAGCAGCTCGGCAATTCAGCAGTTTTCGCTGCTTTTGCCCCGTACTTTACCATACTGGCCACGATGGAAGCGACCCCGATAGTTTTCGATCCTTTTCTTGCCTTCTTACACCAAGTAACTCACGTGGTAGCGCAAATCCAAGCTTGTACGGGCGGTTGGTAACCGCCTGTTACCTCAAAACGGCATTCTATTTGAATAAGGTAAGCATCATACTCCTCGGAGTAACTTTTTTCCACTTAATCATCAAAGCAAATAGGTTCCCGGGTGCTTCGGGCCGTTTGTTTCTTTGTTTATTTATTATATGTCATGTTGTTGGGCCTTAAACAACGTCGAAGGGGGCGCCAACGAGGCTCCCCGTGGTGCAGTAGCTGAACTACAGCGCACAGCTGCGCGGGCTGGACGGCTAATTAGCATACGTAATTACGTCATCAGCAGACACGCCGGAGCCGACCCGGCAATTAACGGCTGGCTGCACACACCTGCGTACCTGAACTGGCCATGTAAAAGTCGCAATTAAAGCGCATGAGCGTAAGGAAAACCTGCCGACGGGCTGCAGCAGCTCGGCAATTCAGCAGTTTTCGCTGCTTTTGCCCCGTACTTTACCATACTGGCCACGATGGAAGCGACCCCGATAGTTTTCGATCCTTTTCTTGCCTTCTTACACCAAGTAACTCACGTGGTAGCGCAAATCCAAGCTTGTACGGGCGGTTGGTAACCGCCTGTTACCTCAAAACGGCATTCTATTTGAATAAGGTAAGCATCATACTCCTCGGAGTAACTTTTTTCCACTTAATCATCAAAGCAAATAGGTTCCCGGGTGCTTCGGGCCGTTTGTTTCTTTGTTTATTTATTATATGTCATGTTGTTGGGCCTTAAACAACGTCGAAGGGGGCGCCAACGAGGCTCCCCGTGGTGCAGTAGCTGAACTACAGCGCACAGCTGCGCGGGCTGGACGGCTAATTAGCATACGTAATTACGTCATCAGCAGACACGCCGGAGCCGACCCGGCAATTAACGGCTGGCTGCACACACCTGCGTACCTGAACTGGCCATGTAAAAGTCGCAATTAAAGCGCATGAGCGTAAGGAAAACCTGCCGACGGGCTGCAGCAGCTCGGCAATTCAGCAGTTTTCGCTGCTTTTGCCCCGTACTTTACCATACTGGCCACGATGGAAGCGACCCCGATAGTTTTCGATCCTTTTCTTGCCTTCTTACACCAAGTAACTCACGTGGTAGCGCAAATCCAAGCTTGTACGGGCGGTTGGTAACCGCCTGTTACCTCAAAACGGCATTCTATTTGAATAAGGTAAGCATCATACTCCTCGGAGTAACTTTTTTCCACTTAATCATCAAAGCAAATAGGTTCCCGGGTGCTTCGGGCCGTTTGTTTCTTTGTTTATTTATTATATGTCATGTTGTTGGGCCTTAAACAACGTCGAAGGGGGCGCCAACGAGGCTCCCCGTGGTGCAGTAGCTGAACTACAGCGCACAGCTGCGCGGGCTGGGCGGCTAATTAGCATACGTAATTACGTCATCAGCAGACACGCCGGAGCCGACCCGGCAATTAACGGCTGGCTGCACACACCTGCGTACCTGAACTGGCCATGTAAAAGTCGCAATTAAAGCGCATGAGCGTAAGGAAAACCTGCCGACGGGCTGCAGCAGCTCGGCAATTCAGCAGTTTTCGCTGCTTTTGCCCCGTACTTTACCATACTGGCCACGATGGAAGCGACCCCGATAGTTTTCGATCCTTTTCTTGCCTTCTTACACCAAGTAACTCACGTGGTAGCGCAAATCCAAGCTTGTACGGGCGGTTGGTAACCGCCTGTTACCTCAAAACGGCATTCTATTTGAATAAGGTAAGCATCATACTCCTCGGAGTAACTTTTTTCCACTTAATCATCAAAGCAAATAGGTTCCCGGGTGCTTCGGGCCGTTTGTTTCTTTGTTTATTTATTATATGTCATGTTGTTGGGCCTTAAACAACGTCGAAGGGGGCGCCAACGAGGCTCCCCGTGGTGCAGTAGCTGAACTACAGCGCACAGCTGCGCGGGCTGGACGGCTAATTAGCATACGTAATTACGTCATCAGCAGACACGCCGGAGCCGACCCGGCAATTAACGGCTGGCTGCACACACCTGCGTACCTGAACTGGCCATGTAAAAGTCGCAATTAAAGCGCATGAGCGTAAGGAAAACCTGCCGACGGGCTGCAGCAGCTCGGCAATTCAGCAGTTTTCGCTGCTTTTGCCCCGTACTTTACCATACTGGCCACGATGGAAGCGACCCCGATAGTTTTCGATCCTTTTCTTGCCTTCTTACACCAAGTAACTCACGTGGTAGCGCAAATCCAAGCTTGTACGGGCGGTTGGTAACCGCCTGTTACCTCAAAACGGCATTCTATTTGAATAAGGTAAGCATCATACTCCTCGGAGTAACTTTTTTCCACTTAATCATCAAAGCAAATAGGTTCCCGGGTGCTTCGGGCCGTTTGTTTCTTTGTTTATTTATTATATGTCATGTTGTTGGGCCTTAAACAACGTCGAAGGGGGCGCCAACGAGGCTCCCCGTGGTGCAGTAGCTGAACTACAGCGCACAGCTGCGCGGGCTGGACGGCTAATTAGCATACGTAATTACGTCATCAGCAGACACGCCGGAGCCGACCCGGCAATTAACGGCTGGCTGCACACACCTGCGTACCTGAACTGGCCATGTAAAAGTCGCAATTAAAGCGCATGAGCGTAAGGAAAACCTGCCGACGGGCTGCAGCAGCTCGGCAATTCAGCAGTTTTCGCTGCTTTTGCCCCGTACTTTACCATACTGGCCACGATGGAAGCGACCCCGATAGTTTTCGATCCTTTTCTTGCCTTCTTACACCAAGTAACTCACGTGGTAGCGCAAATCCAAGCTTGTACGGGCGGTTGGTAACCGCCTGTTACCTCAAAACGGCATTCTATTTGAATAAGGTAAGCATCATACTCCTCGGAGTAACTTTTTTCCACTTAATCATCAAAGCAAATAGGTTCCCGGGTGCTTCGGGCCGTTTGTTTCTTTGTTTATTTATTATATGTCATGTTGTTGGGCCTTAAACAACGTCGAAGGGGGCGCCAACGAGGCTCCCCGTGGTGCAGTAGCTGAACTACAGCGCACAGCTGCGCGGGCTGGACGGCTAATTAGCATACGTAATTACGTCATCAGCAGACACGCCGGAGCCGACCCGGCAATTAACGGCTGGCTGCACACACCTGCGTACCTGAACTGGCCATGTAAAAGTCGCAATTAAAGCGCATGAGCGTAAGGAAAACCTGCCGACGGGCTGCAGCAGCTCGGCAATTCAGCAGTTTTCGCTGCTTTTGCCCCGTACTTTACCATACTGGCCACGATGGAAGCGACCCCGATAGTTTTCGATCCTTTTCTTGCCTTCTTACACCAAGTAACTCACGTGGTAGCGCAAATCCAAGCTTGTACGGGCGGTTGGTAACCGCCTGTTACCTCAAAACGGCATTCTATTTGAATAAGGTAAGCATCATACTCCTCGGAGTAACTTTTTTCCACTTAATCATCAAAGCAAATAGGTTCCCGGGTGCTTCGGGCCGTTTGTTTCTTTGTTTATTTATTATATGTCATGTTGTTGGGCCTTAAACAACGTCGAAGGGGGCGCCAACGAGGCTCCCCGTGGTGCAGTAGCTGAACTACAGCGCACAGCTGCGCGGGCTGGACGGCTAATTAGCATACGTAATTACGTCATCAGCAGACACGCCGGAGCCGACCCGGCAATTAACGGCTGGCTGCACACACCTGCGTACCTGAACTGGCCATGTAAAAGTCGCAATTAAAGCGCATGAGCGTAAGGAAAACCTGCCGACGGGCTGCAGCAGCTCGGCAATTCAGCAGTTTTCGCTGCTTTTGCCCCGTACTTTACCATACTGGCCACGATGGAAGCGACCCCGATAGTTTTCGATCCTTTTCTTGCCTTCTTACACCAAGTAACTCACGTGGTAGCGCAAATCCAAGCTTGTACGGGCGGTTGGTAACCGCCTGTTACCTCAAAACGGCATTCTATTTGAATAAGGTAAGCATCATACTCCTCGGAGTAACTTTTTTCCACTTAATCATCAAAGCAAATAGGTTCCCGGGTGCTTCGGGCCGTTTGTTTCTTTGTTTATTTATTATATGTCATGTTGTTGGGCCTTAAACAACGTCGAAGGGGGCGCCAACGAGGCTCCCCGTGGTGCAGTAGCTGAACTACAGCGCACAGCTGCGCGGGCTGGACGGCTAATTAGCATACGTAATTACGTCATCAGCAGACACGCCGGAGCCGACCCGGCAATTAACGGCTGGCTGCACACACCTGCGTACCTGAACTGGCCATGTAAAAGTCGCAATTAAAGCGCATGAGCGTAAGGAAAACCTGCCGACGGGCTGCAGCAGCTCGGCAATTCAGCAGTTTTCGCTGCTTTTGCCCCGTACTTTACCATACTGGCCACGATGGAAGCGACCCCGATAGTTTTCGATCCTTTTCTTGCCTTCTTACACCAAGTAACTCACGTGGTAGCGCAAATCCAAGCTTGTACGGGCGGTTGGTAACCGCCTGTTACCTCAAAACGGCATTCTATTTGAATAAGGTAAGCATCATACTCCTCGGAGTAACTTTTTTCCACTTAATCATCAAAGCAAATAGGTTCCCGGGTGCTTCGGGCCGTTTGTTTCTTTGTTTATTTATTATATGTCATGTTGTTGGGCCTTAAACAACGTCGAAGGGGGCGCCAACGAGGCTCCCCGTGGTGCAGTAGCTGAACTACAGCGCACAGCTGCGCGGGCTGGACGGCTAATTAGCATACGTAATTACGTCATCAGCAGACACGCCGGAGCCGACCCGGCAATTAACGGCTGGCTGCACACACCTGCGTACCTGAACTGGCCATGTAAAAGTCGCAATTAAAGCGCATGAGCGTAAGGAAAACCTGCCGACGGGCTGCAGCAGCTCGGCAATTCAGCAGTTTTCGCTGCTTTTGCCCCGTACTTTACCATACTGGCCACGATGGAAGCGACCCCGATAGTTTTCGATCCTTTTCTTGCCTTCTTACACCAAGTAACTCACGTGGTAGCGCAAATCCAAGCTTGTACGGGCGGTTGGTAACCGCCTGTTACCTCAAAACGGCATTCTATTTGAATAAGGTAAGCATCATACTCCTCGGAGTAACTTTTTTC